>NC_025993.2:174094597-174394597 GCF_000442705.2 Elaeis guineensis | reverse complement strand
ACTGAAGGATTAGAAGCAAGCAATATTGACCAAGCAAAAGAAAAAAAAATCAAGATAAGCTCCTATAGGATTGGATCCCCCCACGACAACAAAAAAACAAAAAATAAAATAAAATAAAATAAAATCGGACGTGAAGATTTCCTCTCATCCGGCTCAGAAATCCGGGTTTCAAGATGAAAAAATTCCACACCCCATCACTGGTCCAGAAAAGAAGGGGAAACGATACAAAAGAACCTAAAATTGAAACCTTTTAACAAAAAAAGAAAATCTTTAGAGTTTTAGAGAGCACAAAAAGATTAGCGCTTGCTGAAAGAGGAAAACTAGGGTATCTGGGGTTCAAGTGAATAACAACCAAAACAAATCAAAAACTCTCATTGTTCCCTCCAAAAATAGAAAACTAAAAGCCAAATTTTTAACTCAAAATCCAACGAAAGACAGAAGTACCAGTTGAGAAAATAGGAGAGGCCGCCGTCTGGGTCTCCACATCGGCCATGGCCTTAATCGAACGGAGCCCGTTGGAGGAAAGCCGATACGCAACGCAAGACAAGAACACACGATTCTGTGTCCAAAATAAAAATTTAAAAAAAAAAAAAGGGTAAGCAAAGAACCACCGACGGCGGTATCTTTACTCGGTGGTGCTCAGCCCACCATAATAAGAAGAAAGAACGTAGGGATAGAAGGAAGACTTACCGGCTGGGCGCGGTGGTTGTACCGCCGGTGAGGATAAAGGAAGAGATGAGCAGCTTTGGTGGTGGTGACGGCGGGGAAGCCTGAGACGGTGAGCGGCATGCTTTCTGCTTTCCCCTTGCGAGTGGAAAGAAAGAGGGGATCTTTTTATTTATAATGAGTTTGTGTTCTACTGTGATACGGTATTCGATAAGACGATGGTGTGCGGCAGTGAGGAGATTCATCCAACGGTTAGCATTTGTCAGTGATGCAGGTGATTGGTTGCATAAAGTTCGCTGCGGAGTTTTAGAACGGCGGGAATTATGGTGTCATTCGAATTGGGAATGGCAACGGGTGGATATCCCACAATATTTGCCCAACCCGTATCCGAAACCATCTAAAATCTACCATTCAACCCCGCTCCAAATCCATTGCACTTTCTTTTCTTCTTCTTCCTTCTTCTCCTTCTTCTTTTCTTTTCTTTTTTTTTTTTTTGAATAAAACTAGCAATATGTTGACTTAAGAGAACAATCAAAGTTTACAAGTAGTTGCTACAGTAAATACATACACTCACAGCAGCTGCCAAAACTGTATATGTTGCGGCCAATCCCCTCGTCGCTTGGTCACCAGAAACGAGCGCCTGCAAAAGAAAATCCACACTGACCGGAGGTGGCTCCGACGGGAATCCTCCGACGGTCAAGTCAGAGAGGAGACTAGGCAACAGTGAAAAAAAAACAAGGAGCTCAACGAGAAAGGGATAGAGAGAGAGAGCAAGCCCAAGAGTATTTCGAAGGGACCTCTAGCACTGTTGCCTTCCCCGATATATATAGTGGAGCGTGGTATGGCGTCGTCATTAATGGCGCGGACAATTGAAGAATTGTCAACTCACTGAAGACTGTCAGAGTCGCCGTAAGGGTGTCAAATCACCGTGGGGCTGTCAAATCGCTAGGGTTGACCATGCCTTAGGCGGGATAATGCCCCTAGGCGGCAGTGCCGCATGCCGTTGTCAGGACTGACAGTCTCTGGCAGTAGTATGGCGATTGAAGGAGCCGACCGACCATAGGTCGGCGGCCAGTTGAAGGGCGTCGGGTAGAAATTTGGGGCCCCTCCGATAGTCAGTCAGGCACGTCGCAGGAGTCGGGCATCGGACTCCATAGTGCAGCCGGTCGGGAGAGAAGAAGAGGCCCGCCCGACCGACGTATCATCGGTCGATCGATAGCCATTGATTGGTCGGTCACGGCGGCCGTCGGTCGGTCGGCAGCCGTGGATTGGTCGGTCACGACGGCCGTCGGTCGGGGTCATCCGTCGGAGTCGTTCGTCGGTCGTCCGTCGGGGTCGTCCGTCGGTCGTCAGTCGGGGTCGTCCATCGGGGTCGTCAGTCGGTATATCCCAACAGTTGCCCCCCACTCCTGAGTCCGATGTCGTGTTGGCTCGCGTGAACACGTGGGCGACGGCTTCGGACGAAAGGAGTGGTTTTTCGTCTTGTCTTGCCCCGACTCTAGCGATCACATCAACGAATGATCCAATATCGATCGTCCCGACTGTAGGTTGAGCATGCACGTCGGGTCGGAGGTCGGTCAACCTCCGAACGTTGCTCGTCGACACGATCATTCCACAGAATCTGATAGTCGAGTAGCGTCCGACGTATTCGGATAGGATAACGATGGCAAGTCGAATATCCATTGTCTGGCCCTTGGTCGGACGTATGCATCGGGATGTATGATAAACGGTGGCAAGCCGAATATCCTTCGATCGATCGTGACCAGATCGGTATGTCGCGAATGCGACTGCGGTCGTCTTGGCATTTTGCCCTTCTTAGTCGAAGCTAAGTCGGCAAGTTAGCCAGCCGCATTAGTCGAAGCCCTTTGCCTTCAGAGGTGGGGGCCGTCGTAGATATTCCGCCCCTTCGATCTCCGTCGTAGAATCCGATGTGTCCTCGACGATCGAGACGTAGATTGAGCCGTTGGTTTGGTGATTCATCGATCAGGCCAACGACGGAGTCGTAGATTCGACGATCGGCAATCGAGCCATGTTGGTCGGGGTCTTTTGCCTTCAGAGGCCGAGGCCGTCGGTTTCGACGATCGGTGATCGAACCGTTGATTCGGCGATCGATGATCGAGCCATGTTGGTCGGGGCCTTTTGCCTTCAGAGACCGAGGCCGTCAGTTCGGTGATTGGTGATCGAACCGTTGATTCGGCGATCGACGATCGGCCGTGTTGGTCGGGGCCTTTTGCCTTCAGAGGCCGAGGCCGTCGGTTTCGGCGATCGATGATCGAGCCGTTGATTCGACGATCGACGATCGGCCATGTTGGTCGGGGCCTTTTGCCTTCAGAGGCCGAGGCCGTCGGTTTCGATGATCGATGATCGAGCCATTGATTCGACGATCGATGATCGGCCATGTTGGTCGGGGCCTTTTGCCTTCAGAGGCCGAGGCCGTCGGTTTCGACGATCGATGATCGAGCTGTTGATTCGGCGATCGATGATCGGCCATGTTGGTCGGGGCCTTTTGCCTTCAGAGGTCGAGGCTGTCGGTTTCGGCGATCGATGATCGAGCCGTTGATTCGGCGATCGACGATCGGCCATGTTGGTCGGGGCCTTTTGCCTTCAGAGGCTGAGGCCATCGGTTTCGACGATTGGTGATCGAGCCATTGATTCGGCGATCGACGATCGATCATGTTGGTCGGGGCCTTTTGCCTTCAGAGGTCGAGGCCGTCGGTTCGACGATCGGTGACCGAGCCGTTGATTCGGTGATCGATGATCGGCCGTATTGGTCGGGGCCTTTTGCCTTCAGAGGCCGAGGCCGTCGTAGATTCTCCGCTCCTTCGATCTCTATCAGGATCCGTGCACGAGGAGCGGGGAGAGGGGTGTAAGAGTCATACCTGCGATGCATCGATCTCGGACTCCGTCGTCGGGGCAAGACCCGTCTATCGGTGGAGAGCCCGCTGGGTTCAGCATGGGCCCGACCTTTCTTCCATTTTTTCTTTCGGCCCGTGCCTTAAGTCAGGCACCGGTCGGAAGCTCCTTCATCCACGCGTATGTACTTGTACGCGCGCTCCAGCAGTTCGACGTATGTCCGGGGGAGGGTCTTATCCAAGGAGTATGTGAAACGGGACCCCCTCAGCCCCCTCTTCATGGCCGAGATAGCCATGTCTTCGTTGAGGTCCCGAACCTCAAGCGTGGCCGCATTGAATCGCGTCACAAAGTGTCGTAAAGTCTCATTTTCTCTCTGCTTGAGGGAGAAAAGACTGTCCGAGGTTCGTGACGGCTTCCGACTGGTGCTGAAATGGACCACGAAGGAATGTTCGAGCTGCCCGAAGGAGTGGATACTTCCCGAACGGAGGTCGGAGTACCAGGTCCTGGCAGCTTTGCGGAGTGTGGCGGGGAAGCCGATGCAAAGAAGAGCGTCGGTTGCCTCCTGAATCGTCATGAGAGCCTTGTAGCTCTCCAAGTGGTCGACTGGGTCGGTGGAGCCGTCGTAAGGCTCCACGTGTGGCATCTTGAACCGATTGAGGATCGGTTCGTCGAGGATGAGTCGGGAGAGAGGTTGGGCGGTCTGGAAGTCAATGCCGTTTGAGGACTTCTGTCCATCTATCTACAGCCGGGCAAGCCGACAGTCGATTTTCTCGAACCTGCGTTCGTAGTCGTCGGTCCGTCGGTGCTGGGAGACCCCAGGAGTGGAGTCTCCGGAAGAGTCCGAGAGAGAGGCAGACGGCGTTCACAGTCGCTTTTCCTTTCTTGCTCGTTCTAGCTGGGAGGGAGAATACCGTCGGGACCGACGGGTGTCGCACCGCGGCCGCCCCTCCTCCTCTCGGTAGGACCGCTGTGGCAGGTGCTCCTGCGGAGGCGACGGAGATCGATGCGGGCATCGGCGGCTGCTCCTGGAGGGCATCGGACGTGCCGCCGGTTGCCCGGCCGGTGATGGCGGCAGCTGGACTGGTTGTTGCTGAAGGCTTTTGACCGCATCTGTCAGCACGGTCATCTGCCGCACGATCGCCATGATTTGCACCTCCGTGGTCACCGTGGGGTGTGGAGAGCTGGGTTCCGCCATGGAGGGTGGAGAAGAGGCCTCTTCCCAGCGGGAAGAGCGCCTCGCCGATCCAGTGACCCTCGATCACTGAGCTCTCGTCTTTGTCATCTCGAATTTCGTGGGGACAAGGTACCGTTACGCTGTCCCCCCACCTGACGCGCCAATCTATTGCGGCCAATCTCTTCGTCGTCTGGTCGCCGGGAACGAGCGCCTGTAAAAGAAAGTCCACACTGACCGGAGGTGGCTCCGGCGGGGACCCTCCGACGGTCAAGTCAGAGAGGAGACTAGGCAACAGTGAAAAGAAAACAAGGAGCTTAACGAGAGAGGGATAGAGAGAGAGGGAGCAAGCCCAAGAGTGTTTCGAAGGGACCTCTAGCACTGTTGCCTTCCCCGATATATATAGTGGAGCGTGGTATGGCGCCGTCATTAATGACGCGGACAATTGAAGAATTGTCAACTCACTGAAGACTGTCAGAGTCGCCGTAAGGGTGTCAAATCACCGTGGGGCTGTCAAATCGCTAGGGTTGACCATGCCTTAGGCGGGATAATGCCTTTAGGCGGCAGTGCCGCATGCCGTTGTCAGGACTGACAGTCTCTGGCAGTAGTACGGCGATTGGAGGAGCCGACCGACCATAGGTCGGCGGCCAGTTGAAGGGCGTCGGGTGGAAATTTGGGGCTCCTCCGATAGTCAGTCGGGCACGTCGCAGGAGTCGGGCATCGGATTCCATAGTGCAGCCGGTCGGGAGAGAAGAAAAGGCCCGCCCGACCGACGTATCATCGGTCGGTCGGCAGCCGTTGATTGATCGGTCACGGCGGCCGTCGGTCGGTCAGCAGCCGTGGATTGGTCGGTCACGGCGGCCGTCGGTCGGGGTCGTCCGTCGGAGTCGTCCGTCGGGGTCGTCCGTCGGTCGTCAGTCGAAGTCGTCCATCGGGGTCGTCGGTCGGTATATTCCAACAGTATACATTAGAAAATCATAAACAGATATAATACCCAATCTGTATACATTACAAAGACATAATCAGATGTAATACCAAAACTGGAGACAAAAGTCTGGAAGACCATGAGATACCAACATATATAAGTGGTCAACAAACTGATGGTAAATGGATATGTGATAAAAATCCTGTTATGCCTCTGTTCTTCATACACAGCAGATGATGCAAATGATGATGACCAACAATCGAGCCCCGAGCATATCAAGATTCAGCTTGCTGAGATTACAGTGGAAAGTATAAAATATACTCAATCGAAAATAAACGGAAACTTGCTGATAGCCACAAGTAAGAGGAAACGAAGATATCATATTGATAAGAAATGATTTGAGCTGGCAGAAATGACTGATTACAGTTACAGGCATGTTCCAGGATAGCATAACCAAGATGTCGGATATGATAACATGATTTGCAACAATCTGTAAAACTTGGCACCCAAACTTAATCAAATAGAATAGGCTGACACGCAGTCATATGAAATAATCAGCAATCTGGAATATAGTAATTCTGCATATAGCAAATAGTGCACAACCAGAATTATAACAAAGGAAATAATGCAACTTAGAAATTAAATACATTCCCTTTGTAAACATAATATCGGCACATCCAAGGTGTCCACACAGTAGAATAGACGCCCTGTTCCAGTAATGAAACACACCATCTGATACGAAGATCTGATACAGGTAATAATGATTAAATCAGATATATTGCACCTTAATAAAAGATAGGCAGATAAGCCAATATCCTTCCATCCAACAAACATATGTTACTACAAATTATGAATGCAAGATAATAAAATTTAGAGCCCATGACGTGGATAGCCAATGGAATATGCATCAGCCTTTAATATACAAACCAAGTCAGGGTGCTCAGACAGCCGAGTTGAATTAAAATGAAAATCTTCAGACAATGCATGCTCTGCTGCCCAATCTGCTGCTTGATTAGCTTCTTGAGACACATGGGAGATATGAACAGAAGGAAAACGAGAAAACCACAAGTAAATATCCTTCATCCATGGGGATATAGACATTTGATTATGTTTTAAATTTCAGGAGATTGCAACCATAGAATCTCCTTGAAGCCATAAGGATTCAGTATAGAAATGAGTAATAAGATACCGTATACCTGACCAGGCACCAATAAGCTCAGCAAAAGAGATTGTGGAAGATGAAAGAAGTTTTTCCCCAATACTAAGCATAGATCCCTTATGGTTACGAATCACAAAACCACCAGCTGAACCTTTAGATATTACTGTACCATCAAAATTGATGGTGAGCATCCCTAAGGAAGGGGGTATCCAAGAGATTAAATTGAAGGAAGAAGGGTGTAGTACCCTTTGATTCGGATTACCCCAGTGCCTTAAATGGGACGTCACTAATAAAAGAACAGGCTGTAGATAATTGAGTACACCTCAATCCACACAGCACACAAAATACAGCGAAAACAAGATCGTTTTGTAGAGGAAAGATAACTAGAACAAACATAGAATGCAAAATAAGAGAGATAATCAAGCAATAAAATAGGAGAAAAGAAAGCACACTAGATTTACGTGGTTCGGCCTGATTGTTGGCCTACGTCCACGGGTAAAACTTCGTTAACGTTCTTCTATTAATAATCCACGGTACAACGAAATACAAAATTGAAGAAAAGAGGAAGAAGAAGAAAAATAAAGACACTCGTACAGACTCTTTTTTACAAAAAAAACACTTATTTTTTTCCTCAAAAAGGAATCTCACGTCTCTTATTTTTCCCCCTCTTAAACCCTCTCTTTGATTACTGTTTTCACTGCTTTCAACCTACAGAACCTTCTCCCAAGTCCTCCCCTTAAATAGAGCTCATCACCAGATGAATCCAGGTCCAAACCTCATCAAAAACGGAGTCCTATTCGCTGTAGAATCGAAGAAAGAAGCTTAGCCGTTAAATCTGCATTAAACAGTCCGAAATCAGCCAAAAAATCGATCAAGATCAGGCCTAAATCAACCAGGAATCAATATCAGCCATCCGATCATCACTGGGAGGGATAAGGGCCGTTCGATCGTGCCTCGATCTACCAAAATTCGCGTGGACCACGAGAAATGCCAAGAAAACGGGCACTCGGTCCATGCGCCCCATCGTGGACCGCGAAACGCGGTAGACCGCGTGTAGGTCGCGCTTGCGCTGGGCCGCGCTCGCACGTGGTTCTGGGCTGGGCCTGGCCTGCCTGCAGGTCTGAGATGGGTTTTCTCACATAGGCTTCACCTTAATAATTCTCCCACTTGAAGATATGTGCCGAACTCACAAGAATGTCATCCCTGAAGGCCTTACCAACCTCCCACTCCTCACGTAGCTCCAAGACCGAGAGAAGCCTTGCTCCAATTGAACTTCTCTCGAGCCACCAGTTTTGTCAACACATCTACTGGATTTACATCTGTATGAATTTTCAGCAATGAGACTAGACCATCATCAACCACATTTCTCACAAAGTAATAGTGATTTATTGGACTGCTAGGATGAGTGAAAGTGATAGCATTAATAATGGATTCTGATAAGGCCTCGATAAGAGTGGCATTGCAAGGATAGGAGACACCATAACCACAGGAATCAATAGCAAAATTGATAGTGTTCAGTGATGGGAAAAGCCATGGAGGGAAAGAGTTGTCAATTAAAAGTGGAGGTTAGGATTTCATAGCCTCTAATCCTTTCCTAAAACTCCTACTCCTATTAAGAGTTGTTGAAGGAAGACTCATATCAAGAGCCTACCACCACTTCCATATGTACCAAGCACATACCCGACCATTGCAAAAGTGAGTTGAGTGGTTTATCAGGTCCAGGCCAAGTCAGTTTACTTGGATCAAGCCTTATATTCTTTACTTAAAATAATTTTGTTCTTGAAATTTGCATACTTGAATTTTCAAAACTTTGATTTTTATCAAATTTTCTAATTTTATAATTTTTGGTCTTCAAAACTAACCTAGTTTTCCCTAACCTAACCTTAGTCTAAGCTACATACACCTAAACTAAGGAGGACAAGGCTAAGGTTTTATCAAAATCAAAAGATTAGAGTGTAAACTCCATGTTCATCCCCTTCTTTTCTGGATGATCCCTCCCTTATCCAAAATAAAGACCAATAAAATCAAAGAAATAAATAGAGGTGATAAGGAGTGGAACTTTGGAAATTAGGGGTGATGTACCCTAAGGGAAGGGATGTGGGAGATTAGAAAGAGAGAAAGAGAGTGTATAAGAGAGGGTGGTCATTGACAGAATAGGGTCCTAACAGGTCTCAATTGGAGGGCTATAACGGGCTATTTGCAAAGAGAAAGAAATGGAGGAAATCATCGAGGGGGAAAAAGAGGGCAAGGCTAACTAGATGGCTGTGCATGGTAGCCAAACATGTCATGCTGGATTGAGATAATGCTAGTATGATTAGGTTATGCATAAGGCAAAAAGAAGAGGAAGGGGCTAGAAAGAAATGCTTCCTGGCAAGGTGAAGAAGAAAATAAGTGGAGAATCAGCTGGTCCCGAGGTGCTATAGGGGATTAGGAGGTAGAGGGGATACTGAAGGAAGAAGAAAAGATGATGAGGAGGAGGAATTAAGGGAGGAAAAAGGAAGAGGGAAAGAGTTCGATAGAGTCTTAACATTAGATGATGGAGGATAGAGCTAGAAGGACATTTAAGGTAGGGGGGACAGATGAGAGATTGAAAGCGATGCTTAAAGTGATTGGGGAGATGGAAAGCGAGTAACATTTTGGATGCTGGTCAAGTGGTAGCATTCATGGTGAATTTGATGAAGGCATGGCAGCATGGTATGTTGCTGGGATAGTTGAGAGAGAGAAATGGACCAAAGATAGTAGTAGTATATTAGGTGAAGAAGGAAAAAAAATAAAGAAAGAGTTGGATCTTCACCGATTTTGCACATGCCGTATCTTCATCAGCACACTTAAGTGCATGCATAGCATGGTGATTTTGCGCATGAAAGGAGAGAGATAAGCGCTTGGGTGGTAACATGCTCGCCCCCTCTTTGGTGGCGAATCTATACTTATTTGGGTGGCGACCTCATGTACATCTAGCCCTCTTTTAAGTCGGTGGCTCAAATTAGGCTAGTCCTTTGGACTTCTCCAAATAGTTTTTATGGTCAATATTTGATCCACTCATTTCAGAATTTACATATCTTGTTAAAAGCAATAAGCCTTACCCCAGAATATTCTAAATAAACAAATGCTTCATCCATTGTGATATAGACATTTGATTATGTTTTAAATTTTGAAGCCAAGAGATTGCAACCATAGAATCTCCTTAAAGCCATAAGGATTCGGTATAGAAATGAGTAATAAGATACCGTATACCTGACCAGGCACCAATGAGCCCAGCAAAAGGGATTGTGGAAGATGGAAGAAGTTTTTCCCCGATACTAAGCATAGATCCCTCATGATTATGAATCACAAAACCACCAGCCGAACCTTTAGATGTTACTGTACCATCAAAATTGACAGTGAGCATCCCTAAGGAAGGGGGTATCCAAGAGATTAAATTGAAGGAAGAAGGGTGTAGTACCCTTTGATTCGGATTACCCCAATGCCTTAAATGGGACGTCACTAATGAAAGAACAGGCCGTAGATAATTGAGTACACCTCGATCCACACAGCACACAAAATACAGCGAAAACAAGATCGTTTTGTAGAGGAAAGATAATTAGAACAAACATAGAATGCAAAATAAGAGAGATAATCAAGCAATAAAATAGGAGAAAAGAAAGCACACTAGATTTACGTGGTTCGACCTGATTGTTGGCCTATGTCCACGGGTAAGACTTCCTTAACGTTCTTCTATTAATAATCCACGGCACAACAAAATACAAAATTGAAGAAAAGAGGAAGAAGAAGAAAAATAAAGACACTCACACAGACTCTTTTTTACAAAAAAAACACTCTTATTTTTTTCCTCAAAAAGGAATCTCACGTCTCTTATTTTTCCCCCTCTTAAACCCTCTCTTTGATTGCTATTTTCACTGCTCTCAGCCTGCAGAACCTTCTCCCAAGTCCTCCCCTTAAATAGAGCTCGTCACCAGATGAATCCAGATCCAAACCTCATCAAAAACGGAGTCCTATTCGCTGTAGAATCGAAGAAAGAAGCTTAGCCGTTAAACCTGCATTAAACGATCCGAAATCAGTCAAAAAATCGATCAAGATCAGGCCTAAATCAATCAGAAATTAATATCAGCCATCCGATCATCACTGGGAGGGATAAGGGCCGTTCGATCGTGCCTCGGTCCATCAGAATTTACGTGGACTGCGAGAAACGCCAAGAAAACGGGCACTCGATCCATGCGCCCCATCGTGGACCGCAAAACGCGGTAGACCGCGTGCACCGCGCGTAGGTCGCGCTTGCGCTGGGCCGCGCTCGCGCGTGGTTCTGGGTCAGGCCTGGCCTGCCTGCGGGTCTGGGATGGGTTTTCTCACATGGGCTTCACTTTAACAATTCTCCCACTTGAAGACATGTGCCGAACTCACAAGAATGTCATCCCTGAAGGCCTTACCAACCTTCCACTCCTCACGTAGCTCCAAGACCGAGAGAAACTTTGCTCCAATTGAACTTCTCTCGAGCCACCAATTTTGTCAATACATCTACTGGATTTACATCTGTATGAATTTTCAGCAATGAAACTAGACCATCATCAACCACATTTCTCACAAAGTGATAGCGAATATCAATATACAACAGAATCATCAACTGATGACCGTGCCTACTACCGACATACAGTCGGCTAATCTGCTCAATATGCTTTAACCGTCACGAACGATTACCGACCACACATCACAGCACCATAATCGAAAAATTAATGACTCACTACGTGATTATGGTCTGACGGTTACAAGAACCTCATCTATAAAAGAGGGTAAGGAAAGCAGAGCTGATAAGTCACTTCTGGTTAGAACTCTGCTACTCTGAATATTGATATCTACTGTTCACCAATTTTTCTCTCTAACTTAAGCATCGAAGGGTCCCCACCGAAGACAAATTCGGTCAGTACGGATGTTGTCTTGCAGGTATTCGTTTTTGGTGACAGACGGTGAGGAGTTGGCCGCAGCACTTTCTATACTTGATTTATAAACTCAGTAAAGAGTTTGAGATTTATTCCTTTGAATCCAAGTTGATCTAATAGAGAAACTTTGAATTATCTTATTAGCCAGGCAACTTCACACCATCTAGTTTTTGTCAAGTATCATGAGATCTAGTTTTTATTGATTTTTATTGCATCTTTGCATCTTTAATAATTTTGATTAAATAAAATTATTTGATCAAACTGATCTTTGATTATTGAATGATATACCAGCCTTCATCGTGACTTTTATTGAATACTAACGATTTAATCATCCTCGATCTCTATTAAACTACTTATATCTTAATACAATATTTAATCAGATGAAGTTAGATGATCGATCAATCCAGATCATTAAACGTGAATACTTGTGAATCATATCTTTGTTTTTTAATTATATGTATCATCTCTAATTAGTAGACTCAATTCTGTATAGGGGTATAGTCATCTTGATAAAAAGATATCCAATAGTGGAATATTGCGATATGATCTATGAATTAAAAATTTTGAAAAAAAAATTATGAAATTATATGGATATTTGTTAGAGTACATGTGAGGAAGATAGTATAATTTTTTTTCTATATTTATTGATAAATTATATTATATTTATATAATTTAACTTTGAGTTATATTGTTTATCATTCATGAATGTGAAGCATGATATCTATCGGTTAAGTTTATTTCATTGTATAATATTGTTTAATGCATTATCGAATATATTAATTTTATTATAAAGTTATGATCAACTAATTTCAATTTAGAATGGTTTTGTGTATCATTCAATTAAATTACGAAACTAATTTTATTGAAAAAGAGATTTGATTCGAGATAGATTTTGACTCACAGTATAATTATATATCGAAATCCAACCAATAGGGGTTATATATTGGCATATTGAAATCTTGCTTTTAGAAATTATGTGCTGATATATCGATATTTTGCTAGTAGGCATTATACGCTAGTATATCAATATCCTGCTAGTGGGGATTATATGTTGATATATTAATATCTTATCAAAAGAGGTTATACATTGGTATTTTGATTATTTTGAGCTCATTTTAGCCTAATCACAGGATATAAGTATGGTTATAGTTATAGCTACCGAGGTGAATTGGATATTTTTAAAAAAATTGATTTGTGAATGAAAATAAATTTTGAAAAGAATAAATTCGCATGGATCTTATTTTGATTAGTGTTGTATATTTTGAATTGATGTACTTTGCATGTTTGTTTTTAGTATATTATTATTGTTAGATTTATCTAGCTAAAGTATGCATTACTTATCGGACTATTTAGCTCATTACTCTATATATTATTATTTTTTATGGATTTAGATAACTATCTTGACTCAAAGATTTAGGAAGAGCAAATTAGATACAAAATATGATCTATTTATTTTAGATTAAAAATTATTGAAGATAATGCAAAACTGTGAAATATTATTATAAAATATTTGATTTAGTTATTTAAATCAAGGTTGAACATTAATTTATTGATTATTTGTTTTGCTGTTACTTTATAATATCATGAAAAGATGTCTTGCACATATGTGGAGAGAGTTTTATATGAGTATACAGTGGTTGTTATGACTTGTGGTTCATAATATTAGGTTGGGGGCATATGATAATACCAATGTTTAGAAATATTAAGAGATAACTTTTAGAGGCCTCAATATGCATGCGATTGTTAGCTCCATGCATCATGCACATAATTTGATACTGAAAACGATAATGCATCATATAATTTACACAATATATATTTAAATTTATCTAAAATATTAAATTAAACAAAGAAATTATATAGTAAGCAACATTTTATGATAGTTAGGGATGGGCTGTCACCTCTTTAGGATAGGGCATTAGTTTTTCTCAAATTTAAAATCAATGATGAGACATTCAAATGGTAGATTCATGCTATTGGTTGAGGTCTTTACGAGGTAAATACCTATTATGGTTGTCCCAAACTTATGTTATGCATCTTCTAAAAGGTTCAACCCTGAGTTTTAGCCGACAGCAAACAAACAGAAGGAAAGGACCTCGATGTTCTCTTTCCACCTGTCTGAATGTTGACAACCCAACCCCCTCACCTTCCCTTTGTGCTCCCGTCATTGTCTAAACAGGGCCCTTGGACCCCGAAGGGAAGGCTATCCCATCGCCAACGTTGCCACCCAATCAGGGCCCCATCCGTTCATATTCAGGGCCCCATCCGTATATATTCAGAAACATCAATTGAATAAAGCCATGGTTGGTAAACCTCCCTTTCCACTTAAAAAAAAAAAAATAAAAAGGAAAAGGGAAAAGAAGAAAGGCATCTTATAGATACAATTTTTTTTCTTCATCATACCAGTACACTGAGATAAATATAAAAATTTTAAAGTAGAAAGCCATTTATTATCAAAATATATATATTGAAAATTAATAAAAATTAATATTTTGATCAAGCAAAATATGACCTAGCATCATTTTAAATGTTCATTTTTTGCAGCCATTTGATGTTGGGTTAGAAATTACTAAAACATATTATTTTTTATTTATAAATATTTTTAGTGTTATAGATTGTAGCTATCATTCTTCAATTTGAACATTGATCCATTATTAATTTAAAAATTGAGAAGAAGAGATAATCTTTCTGCTGTGGATGGAAAAATCTGTGTCTAATAATTAAATTTTTATTATTTAATTTTATTAATAAAATTTATATTTTACTATCACAGCTATAATTATCGTCTCCATCACCACCATCGTCACTATTTTGCCACTTTTACTATACTTTCTGTATATTGTCGTCATCTTCTCTCCAACATTACCACTGTCAACATATTATTATTGAAATCATTGTTATCTTCACCATATAATTGATAGTTTTCACTGATATTATTAATATAGTTGCCTCTACTAAACCATCATTATTATGACTACAACATTGATGTTGTCATCATAATCTGTTGCCATCATTGTCATCATCGCTACTTCTACTACATCGAAGGTGCCTCATCACTAATACTATTGACACCATTGGTATCTCTATAGCAACTATCATCATTTTTGCCATCAATATTATGTTTATATTTTTTTAAAAATATATAGCCATACTAAACATATTTATATTTCTAAATTATAAAAAGAAAATATGTTATTTATTTATTTTTTTTAAATTAGAAAAATGAAGGTAATGCCCGGTAATCTTAGCTTTCGATGGTTGTGGCCCCAACTATTCATTAGCTGTATCTCCTAGCGTCCACGGAAGCTGAACATCCTTGTCAGCCACCGTGGAGCAGCGGAGCAACCTCGGCGACCCCTAGTCGCTCACCCTTTAAGTGTACGCCAGCAGCAAGGGGCCCATGGGGCATCCTCCTCCCAGCCCGATAACTTGCCACGTGTCTCCCAACGTTCAAAACTCTCCAATGTGTACATCCCTTTCTCCATCCCATGGGCCTGCCATCTCTTAATTGCCTCCCCTCTTGCCTCCCAACCACACCGCCCCCCCTTCTCTCTCTGTCTCTCTCTCTCTCACCCTGTCTCTAATACATCGCTGACGCCTTCCATCCCCCTCCCTATCTTTCCCCCGGGTATGCGATCCTCTCTCTCTCTGTCCTTTTGTTTTCGCTGCTATTTGGAATCTTTCGATTCATATGGATCTCTGTCTGCGATTTTCTTGGATTTTTAAGGGTTCTGCATCATTTGAATTTCATACGGAATCTTGCATTTTAATGGGACATGATGAACATTTTCTTTCAACGTGTTTGCAAACAAGAAGTTGTAATCATCAATTGTTTCATATGATTGGTTATTTTAGTACTTGCCAAGCCACACTAATCGTTTGGCCACCAAAATTCCGCACTTAGATAAGTGTTATTTGTTGCCTTAGGAGTGCTTTGGATCCTGATCGTCACATTGGGGTTTGTTACATGCGAACCTGTTTAAAAATTCATGCCAGTTACTCTTTCGTTTGTTTTTAATTCCTTTGATGATGGTCTTATAGTGCCAAGCTTGTATTTTAGGCGGATGATTTTGGGGCTTAACTGTGTTTGACCGCAGTTGTTGGATTTGCTTTTGTCCTCATGTTGGTCATGCAATGACTGCTGGCCTCGTTCTTTGTCCATTTTGCATCAGTTGGTAGGTGGCAGGAACTGGGCGAATCCTGTGATTATGGAGCACTAAGCTTGGCTCATTTGCTAATCGAGGAAGTCCTTGTTGAATTGAATTCTTAGCGAAGCACCACATGCTTGCAAATTTGTTCACTCATTCATCAGAACTATTTTTTGGACATCAATTACCTACCGTTCTATGATTCTGATGTCCCTAGTATGCGCCTCCTGTGGCAAGCTTTATATATATACTGCTGAAGTATCTGAATTCATCATGCTGCCCATTTTATTTCATTTGAATAACATAACCATTCCTCCTATCATTATGTTTATCTGTACTTATGTACCATCTTAAAATCTTTGATAGCTAGTGGGAACATGTTTAGCGTCTTTACACATCATTTGTTTACTCTTCTGCTGCTAGGTTATCAGAGTATCCCGATAATCTTAGAATGTCTGTGAGCTACAAATATTGGGATGATTGTGTGGAGCCGGAGGATATGAAATCATTGTGGATGGATGCTGAGGTGAGAAAAGAATGGGATGATGTTGGAGAAATGATGGGACAGAAAGTTCACCTCTCACGAGATCCAGATGGTGAACCTTATATCACGCAAGTGGAAATGAAGGTGAGTAATAAGTCTATATTGAATGATGGTACACTCGGATGCCAAAATTATGCATCCCTAAATTAACACATTTTGATGTATAGAGTTTGTAATAACGTCATTCAACAGTATAAACATGTGTTCATCTTCAACTTTTTTAACAACTTGTTTTTATTTAGTGATGCTAGAGGTTCAATTTTAAACTTACTATCTGTTTTCTTTATTGTAGTAATTGACTTCAGAGATTCAACTTATATATATGTCTGTCCGGCTCACTGCTGGATCAGGAACTTCAAACACTTTTAGTCTCCAGTTATGCCATTGATTGATTCAGAAACATGTAATAGGAGAATTCTATGAGAAATATATTTGACAAAAATCATTTTTCTGTTTTTGCAAATTTTAAGTCCAATATCGTCCATCAAATATCTGAAGTATCTTTTGTCTCAGTAGATTAAGATTAGCTAAAATGCTATCTTATAAAATCATCAAATCAGTGCAGTGCAAATAATGGTGAAGATATTATTGTCCACTTGGACATGTACTTTTTTCCTTGTGCAATTATAATTTTCTTCATACCCTTTTGGCTACCTTTTCTCCTCCTTATTTTGCTATATAGTCCTGTACATCCTGTAAACTGGCTAATAGTTACTTTTTACTTTTCTTCCACTTCAACCATTGGTTTAGTTCATTTTGATGTAATGCATCTCATTCTTATCCGAGTGATTGATTCTTAACAGGAAAATAAACATTGTTTCTTGACTGTTGTTTGATGTTTCTTCCCCAGTTTACTTTGATGTACATAATCATCTTCATGAATATCATTGTTTTAACATTTTGATTGCCACTTAATTTTTAGCCATCACTTGATTTTGTAAATGATAGTGTTTCTGTTTGAAGTTTGAGGATCACTAATTGTCTCATAGTTTTGTACATTTCTTCTCACTTAAGGTCCCATTCCTCAGCTTTTTACCCTTTACTGCTTGAGTAGAATGTTATTGTTGATGAGAAGCATTATCACATTCTTGAGGTGGCTCGGTTCATCAATGCTCCCTCTGTCTCCGGTTAGTTCTGAGCTGACATCATTTGTATGCCATCTACATAGTAAACCATAAATGGTTCCTCTACCCTCATGGGCACCACTCTCAGTTAGTGCTCTATCTATATTCTTATTCTAATTTCTGAGTCTTTGGGCACATGCAGTTCAGTCTTATTTGCACCTGTAAATCCAAAAAGCTTGTTTCTTGTTTTGTTACGTGTTCCTGTTTGTGCTTTAATCTCAAGAATACACATTATTTGGCCATGTTTACTCATAAGCACAGAACAAATGTATCAGACCTCATATCTTTTTCTTTGATCACCTTCCCCATCTTGCTGACAGTACTCTGCCACTCCTATATGTTCTGTATTCTCACATTTCTTGATATTTGCCGTCTTCTCTTTTCTACTCATGTCGATCTGGTTGAAACTCCCCCTATTCCTCTTGCTACTGCTAATTCCTGTGTCAGTCTTCTTCTTTTATTCTTGCTTATAGTTTGCCATATCCTGTCTCTGTGTTAGCCACATCCTTTGGTCCTTCCATCATGCCTTCAACTGTTGATCTTCTTGCTTTGGTTGCACCATGACTTTTGTCAACTCTTAGGCTAGTGTCTCCTGCTATTAACAACTTTCTCTCTAGTTATTTAGAAAGTACTTTGAATTTGTTTTGAGGTTTCAATTATCTCAAGTGGCAAATAAACTATATTTAAGGAGGCTAATGTGCTATAGGATCCCCAAATATGGGCTCTAACTTTTGTTGCTCCTTTTATAATACGCATACCTGATTTGATTGTTTCTTGGAGTGTAATACAGTCTTTTGGACACTCATGGTCTTAAGAGCATGATAATTTTCTCTTTTGAGAAGAAAGGGTATGAGGTATGACATTTGTTTCAAAAAGACATTCATTTTTCCTTGCCAAGATGGGGCTATAATAACCTAATTGTTGTGGCATCTTTACCAATGGGTGCCTTATTAACTCAACATGAAAAATAGATTTGTCCATAGGGATCGTCAGGAGCTTAGCTCATGCAACCTTCTCCAATTCTTTTTATGCAGATCTTTCAGGAGGCCCTTTTTGCTGCTTTTTTTTTTATATGCATGAGTAGGTTATGTTTGTTCACACATCCTGGATGAAGCGTCCATTGCTTGCTCTTCTTCAGCCAATCATTCATGCTTTTAATTCAACCCATCAATTAGGACCTTTGAGGTAAAGGATCTCAGCCACTTTGAGGTAAAGGACTGTGGCCATCTTCACTACTTATGTTGGTGTTCTTGTTTACCTCACTACAATCATTGCTTGCAATTGGCCATTGTTAGTCCGATTGTCATTGCCCTTGATATTGCTTGCTATTTGACAGTTATTCATATGATACTATAATGTTTGCTTGTGTGCACTGGCGTTCCCTTCCATTTTCTACCTTCAGGTGTACATTGATGTTGGTTTGACCAAGCATGTCACAGATTGGTGCTTTATCACTGGTTGCGGTGTCTTTCTTCAAGGACCAAGAAGCATGATATGGTCTAACCAGAGTTTGTCTACAATACCAAAACTATGGTGTTTCACCAGTCACCATCCCCAAATAGTTGGAAAAAGGATGGTGGTTATGATTATGGTATTTCAGTAGTTGGCCAAGGACACCAAGATCTATTGTGACTGTCCGTCATCACTGAACTGCTCAAACATCCTTAGGATCATATGTTTATTTTGGGGCTTTAGTTGTTCATGAGGTCCCCACCTGCATTTTTCATTCACAAACCTTGTGTATGATCCATTGATAAATTCTTGGTTGTTGGATATATACATCATTTATCTACAGATATTGGCCTCATCCTAGATCTTATTATTATTTCACCATATGAAATTCTTATTGTGTTGGTAATTGTGTATATATTTTGAACTTGCTTCAGTCGGGTTTATTCTTCATTTTCTCGATTGGTTCCCAAGTTATCCATGTGATTGTGACTGTTGGGTATGCTTTTCCTTCAAGGGATTTCTTCTCTTGCATGCTTAAGTCCATTGTTTGTGGAGCCTTTAGTAGTCAGAGGTTATTCCATTGTGGTTTCATGTGAAATTTGAAAGAAATTGCCATATTTCTCCATCTGAAAACCCTGATCTGTTGCATTTGGAGATGCATTATCTCTTGCATTTAATATAAATTGAGGAGGAGACTTGTTTGGAAGAGAATTTGCTTATGTTCCTTTTTTTTTGAATTTTTTATTGGTGAAACCTTGAAGCTTTTGCTATATTTTCCCCTGTTTAGTGAGTTTCTATTGATACAAAAGAAGGGAAAAAAATAAAAAAGGATTGAAAATGGGAAGCCTACATGAATTTGTAGAGTTATTGCTCTACAGTGGTGCCAAGTCCTGCCTATTTATGAGATTAGAGATTGAAGAGTTGAAGTATTTATGATAACAATATTGCTAACAATGTCATAGTTTATATGTAACATTGAAGATTTAAAGGAAACTAATTCACAGTGAATAATCCTCATGGACAACTCTTTGACGTCTGCAGTTACTTCTAATATTCACATTTTCTAATCTTAATTAATATGACACTTTGTCCTTTCAGGCTGTAGCTAAAATTGTGGTACATCGGCACTTCGATTCACAACTAGACCCGGTATCGCATGTATCTTTTTTTGGTGGTTTGTAAAATATCTTGCTTCTATCATTCGCTATCTTTTGCCAACTGTAGCATCATATGCATTTTAACCAATTTTGCTTTCCTTCATGAGAATGGATGTTCATATCCGCTGATGATGATTTTTCTTGGTTTTCAGTATCTGCTCAAAATGTATAGCTTACTGATACTTCCAGAGATTGATGTTGCATTCTCCAACTGTTTACATTTCTTCTTGTCATATGGTTCTCTATATCTACTCCAAAACAACTTCTTCATTTATGTTTCAATATTTCAGACACTCCATGTGGGTAACATCATTTCTTTTTTCTTGTTTCCTTATAAATGAACAAGAAAACATTATACTGATGAATCAACCATCTTTTCAACCTTTGCTATCATGGCATAATTAGTTTCCTTTAAAATGAAAAATATTTGGAGAAAAGAAATCCTTATTTAAATTGCAAAAAAAACATGATTATTATTGAAATTTGAAGCAGCAATGTTGGATTAATATTGTAAATATTGTTATCCATTGATGATATTGGATACCCAACTACGTTAAGAGAATGTTCCTGTTTATGTTGCTCATACTTGTTACATCATTAAATTTGGTATAGATTATATGTCTGTAATTTATGCTTACTAGGCTAAATTCAAAGAAGCAACAAAATCTTGGGGTAGGAACGGTAGACTAAGTGGCAAATCAAGTATGATGTGATTGATCTAGTCATAATAAGCCAAATTGCTATTAATTTAATTGTCATATGGTTATTGTAGTAGAGTAACAAAGTGCACATGGCAGTAGAGTGATTTTGTATGTCCGATAATCTTTACTATTATTTTAAGCCATTGCATGATATTCAAACTCGATGCAGCTTCAAGCAGTTATACATTGTTTTTTTAGCTCTTTTAGAATGTCATGTTGTCCTTTAGATCTTTAGGATATTATATAGGCTACCAAGAAGATATCAGCTTTTGAATGACCATGGGTCTGATTAACAATACAATTAGCTTGTTAAATGCATTTAACTTTAGAAGGAAGGAGTGTGAGAAGCAAGAGGATAATGTTGAAGGTAATAAGGAATGTAATATATGGTAAAAGAGTGGTTAACTATGGGAATATTAGTAGACTAGCTTAGCATGAAGACTCCATGGTAGATATGGCAGAGATTGACTTTTTAGGTCAACTGTTAGTTACTTGAGTTAAATTTGGTAGTCATTACAGTAATGATTGAGGTGCAAGAGAGGGCTCATTGTGCTCTTAGACCATTTGAATAAGGGAGCAGTTGGGAAGTGGGTGCAAGACTGAGAATTTAACTCTTGAGGAGTTTTTGAAGCAGGTGTGGTATGGCATCATAGTTTAGGTTCCAGCTATTAAGGCAGAGCTTATAATACTAAGTGGATCCTGGAGGATCTCATCAGTGGTGAGGCTAAGCTTTAGATAAATCATTTAGCATTTATATAAAAACCCACCATATTTTTGAATATGCCCCTTTTTGACTGTTTTGATTTTTTTTCAACCATCGAGGTCGATTGTTCTTTTTGATAGGCAAAGTTGACCATGGTTTGTTCTTACTTTCATGTTCAATTTTTGTTCTCCTCGTGGATCTTTAATATATCTCACATGATGACAATATAGGTGAGTTGTATACTAGAGCTTAACTGTGTACCAAATGATTTACCAATGAATTAACCTATCCTTCAGGAAAAAAGGTTGATGTTGGAGAGCTTGGCCACTAAGTAACAAAAAATGGAAAGAAAAAGAGACGAGGAATCATTCTTTGTTCCACAGTTTTCTCTGTCTCATTGTTGTTTGCCATTGCTATTGCCATTTCATTGACTATTGCCTCTTAGATCATTTCCCTCATACGGCTGTCTTCCACTGTCACTCCGTTTCTAGGAAGCAGGAAATGGGAGGCAGATTGGAGTAGACTTCATGTAAATGTCTATCTCATTAATATTTACTACTGTCCCTGATACCAATGTCACCATCTCCATGGTCTGTGTCCCTCATCCCTCTCGTTGTTATGCACTGACTTCTCTGCCATTCTATTGACGGAACCAGAAAGACGTGGGGAATCGAGATATGTTCTAATTCATCTCCATCTTATCTTTATCCACTACGAAAGCTATCTCTCCCCACGACATTATTGCCGGAAAATGGATGGAGAACTGAAACATTTTCTGCTGTTGCCACTTCATTAGTGAAGAAAGAGAAGCAGTAAGGTGACCTTGGTACACTTGATTGTTCTATTTCATCTCCTCCTTATCTCCATCCACTATGATTGCTATCTGTCGCCACCACATCATTGCCAGAAAATGGAAGGAGAGTTACAGCATTATTTGCCGTTGCCTTTCATTATCAGAGAGAGAAGCAGTAGGTGACCTTGGTGGACTTGATTGCTGATGCCACCACCTTAGTAGAAGGAAAAAGATGAAGGTAGGGGACCCTGAAGGGTTTTATGATATTCTATTTATCATCCCTATCTGTCATTATGCAGAATCATGGTGGGTTGCTGCCCGGTGCGACCACTACCATTTCATCACCAGGAAGAGAAAGGAGAACACTTTCATTGCCACTTTTGGAACTCATCTAAGCTCTCAATATTGAGATTAGGTATTCTAAACTCAGTGATACAATGAGAACAATTGCCTAGAACAATGGAATAAAGACTCAGAACTGAAAATAAAGTCTAATGGACTGGAAAAAAAAAAAATAGACTAAAGTAATTTGATGTTTTAAAATCCCAATTGCAGCACTTCAGCTGACTGTGACTAATAATCTAAACAATTTATTCAGATAATTTTAGTTGTATGACATGGAAAATTATCTCTCTCTATATATATTGTGTTATATCTTTTTGTTATTTGTTGATCATTAAATCTAACCTTTAATTTCATGTAATCATTTTTCATTTGCTTATGCAGCTAAATGAAATCCCTATAATTATTTTTTTGTTTTAGTTTCCTGAAATTTTAATTCTTACCATCTGGCACAGGATGTGATTTGTGCTATTGCTGAAATTTCAAGTGGCAGACAAATTGTTGCACAGCAGTATGATCAGAAGAATAGGGAGATGAGGATTGGGATCATGCAGATAGCACCAGAAATTGCAGAATGGCTAGTAAGGTGTTACATTGTCAAATGTCATGACCTAAGAAGTATGGTTGAACTATTCCATATGTGGAAGTCATGTAATTTTCTTGGTGGATAACTGGTAACTTTTATAGGGAAATGGGCTACAGGAATTATAATATAGAGGGAAACCCAACTCTGCTCTTCAGGCCTTTTGTAAATGTATACTTCGGTGCAGCTTATATAAAGTGGCTGTCCTGTTGTGATGGGAAGTATGTTTACAATCACAACTAGTTATTAAAAAAGCTATTGGATATTTGCCTATGAATTTGATTAGTGTCTTTTGCATAGTACCATAGTAGATAATGATGCATATTTCATTTAGTTGATTTCTTCTATTATTTAATATGTCAAGTAAAATATCTGACATTGAAAGTGGTATTTACAGGGAAAGAAGTGAAGAATTTGTTGTTAGAGCTTACCAAGGGGGCATAAAGAAGGCAACTCACAAGTCTACAAGGGACTACTTCCAACGTTATCTATCTGTCAAACAGAGTTTGACACCCATAAGGTTTCTGTGACTCATTGAACCCTTATACAAACACCGAAAATTATACATTCTGCTCTAATAGCATACTTCTATCATTGGTGAACAAAAATGTGTGCTACCTTTATGTGATGTACTTTTCTTGCTGAACCAGGTTTCTTCTCCATTTAACAGATGTTTGAACATCCAATTCACATTAACTTTAATTATCCTTAACTTCTTTTGATAATATATATATATATATATATACACACACACACACACTAATGAAGTATGGTGAACTTGTTCATCTAATTTGTGAAGATTAGGAACCCCTCCCTCGTGAAATTGTGGTCACAAGACTTTTCCCAAATTTTGAATGTTATGTTTATTATGTATATGCAGTATCAAGATTATCATCTAGTGGACAATCAATGAGAGGGGAACATGTACTTGTAATTTCCCCTATAGTTCGCTGCACCCAGCATACCACCTGCCCACCTGGTACCGGTTGTACCATATCCTGTTGGTACTATACTAAGGTTCGATACAATATAGGGGCTGAACTGGCCTGTAACATGTTGGAACCGATCAGTTCCACCCATTTTTTTTTCTTGCATTGCCTTGTAGCACCCAGTTTTGGGCTATAGTCTTTTATAACCTTATACTATTTTTTGATGCCCCTTCATTAATTTCTATAGACCAATATTTGTTAACGGATATCATTTTAAAAAAAAGAAATTTGTTGGCATGCAACAACATCTTTATTTATGTCTATACATACTGAAAGACCTCTATTGTGTGGGAACATCATTATTCCAAATACATTATTCCTTAATGGTGATGGTTCTTTACTGTTTGGAGGCTGAATTTGAGCAAATAATTCCCTTTTTAAAGTTTGTTAGTATTTATCATTTTGGACATCAAAGTGGCTAAGACTAGAGATGGGTATCGTTGATAGTTAGTATTTGGTATTCTTGAACTAAGAACTATAATATCTAGAAGTACTTTGACTTGGATCCTAACTAGTAGAACCAAGGTTCTCAAGACCGGTATTGGGTGCTATACTAGTCAAGAACCAAGTTAATATGTACGGTGCCATATTATACCTACACACGGTAGGCTGGTAAGGTGCCAGCCTTATCAAGAGAGAGAGGAGGAAGGAGGTAGGGAAGAAGGAGATCAGTGGAGTGACCAGGAGGGTGTTCGATGAAGGTGATCAATTGGGGCAACTGATGAGGGTGTTTGTGATGGCAATGGACTAGGGCATTCAGCAAGGGAGGTCAAAGGAGGAGCTTACTCAAGGACTCATGCGGTGGGGGATTGTATGTTAAAATACTGGTTCAACCCATGTGAACTAGATAGAACCAGTCCAGATCGAGCAAAACTGACTGCTTCTGCTCGGTTCATCTGATGGGTTCTGGCTCCACCCCAAACCAAAGCTGTACATTGACCTGGTTTTGCATAGGTTCAGTTTGGTATGCCCGAATCGGACTGTTTGGATTGGTATTGCAAACTTTGAATAGAACATTCCTTTATAACCTTATACTATTTTTTGATGCCCCTTAATCCATGAAGTTTTGGAGAGCAATATTTGTAGGGGATGTCATTTTAAGAGTAGAAATTTATTAGCATGCAACGGACATCTTTATTTATGACCATATATATATATATATGGAAAGACCTCTATTGTGTGGCAATAATATTATACCAAATCCATTATTCCTTGATGGTGATAGTTTTAGCAAATTTGTAGCCCCAGAATGCTATGATCTAGATAATGATTGTTCAAAAATTTCTCACCTCTAGACCCCAGCAAAGTATAGCTTTCCCAAACCCATGAACAATCTTTACTTTCTTATTATGTGGCATGAACAAGTGATCCATGGGCTTCACTGGGACTTGGCAAATGTTGGAATTTTGTATTGGGGCATGCATGTATATTTCAAATTTTTTTTTTCTAAATATCGCAGTGGGATAGAAGATTAAAAATTTTTTTAATCTAAATTATACATGCATAAAACAAAGAACATATGGATCTACATCATATGCTGAAATTGAATACATGTTGAATTTTATGCTGAAATTAAATATGTAATCGAATCACATACCTGTTTCGCAATTTTTTTCTTCAAATCTGGATCTGGAATAGAGTAGGTTCTCCTTAAGCCATGCAAATGTCTGACCTCTACGCGTATCCACTCAGGATCAGCCTAGAACAGTCGTCTTTGATGTTGATCTTTTTTCTCCAAGAATAATCACCCTGTGAATTTGAACGAAGCCTGGATCGCGATCAACTCCTTGATTCTTTTCTTGATCTTTTTCTTCTCTTCTTCTCTTGCTTTTCTTCCTTTGATTATGAAGCAACCAAAGTCTAAAAACCAGCAAGAAAGAGGGGATGCCAAGCTCCTCTTGGGTGTGGAGATGGAGGACGCCCAACTCTTTGGGCATTGGATCCAAAAGGGAGAAGAGAGGGAGGCATGGGGGGACCTTATGGGAGGTGTGGGCTGCTGGAAATCTAATATTAAGAGCCTTAGAGAAGGTCCCTTTAAATGGGCAAAAGGTTTGAATCCTATTCAAAACCAAATAGCCCCTTAATACAAGTCCTCTTTGCATTAGGAATCCTTATTGCCTTAGATATTTGATCCCTTTTAGGAGATCCATTAGGTGCCAACTATTGGAGCCTTTGCACCCACTTTTTCACATGCCCCATGGGGCCTAGGGGATGCCCATGCTGGTCCCACACACCTTCTTTTAGGTAGGCACGTCCAACTTGATCAAATCAAGTGGCACTCCATGCAAAAACAATCAAGAAAATTGATTAAGGGTTTGATCCCTTAATTCATATGATCCAAAATTTTAGGCATCCAATAATTGGAGCCCAACGAATTTAATTCATTTAGGTTATTAGCAGGTAATTAATTTGAATTAATCTTATCAAATAAGAAATTCAAATACAAAGAGAAAATTGGATTCAACCATGTGCTAGCAAGGTTATCCTGAATCCAATAGGATTTCTCTAAATCCAATTGAAACTTTATAAGTCCAATTGCTTATTTCAGGTCTAATCTTTTTGTTGTGTGACCCCATATGTTCAATTTTATTTGGTAGTGAGATATACAATGATCTCTATCATAGTATTTTGAAACTTTTTTCAATAGGTCGGAACGATTCCACTCTAATTCATCAAGGATTGTCGATCCTGAGCAATCTTAGTAAGCTTTCACAATCTGCCAATGAGACCTAGTAGTATGTAGTGGCAACTTAGTAGAACCAAAAAAGAATCTCAAGATGTAGTTTTCATGTGATTCAGTCCCTCTATTGTGAGTTCCGACTAGATGGCAGGTCATGAATAAATCATCAAACTTCATCATCAGTCATATGATAGATTCGATTAGCTCAAGTCCAATTGTGATCCTTATGAAAATTTTTTCCATCAATCACACTGCTGTGGCTACAGACTCTCAGACTTAGCCTCTCAAATTCTATAGGACTACTCTCTATCAAGATCGATAGATTCTATCTAGATACGTATCCTACTCCTATAGTAGACCAACTGTCGCCAACATCCGTTACAAGATCTCAATGAGGTCATGTTTATGTGTCAGTCGAACTTCAGCAGTCTCACTGTGAGCAATTATACCATCGTAGGTCAAAGGACCATTCACACAACTATAGCATCGAGATAATCACTGACGATTGATTAGAAATCCAAGTGATCTCTCGTATAGTTACGATCAGTACTAGTTGTTCTCTAACAACTATCCGCACTAAATGCTCAGTGTTTCTACACTGTAGATCAGAGATCCATCTATTCTGAAGGAAGCGATCTGTGCGTCGGTCTATCCAGATCGATCACCATCCTCATGATGATACTATCATTGGAAGCATTTAGGAATTTTATACATATTTCTAATTCTTATTACTTTGAGAATATGTATCGAAGTATTAATTCCATGGACGATTCAAGAACACATCACTCTTGAATAAAAATAAAATTCATCATTTTATTGATCAAATTAATGTATTAAGTACAAAATTATGTCAGCCATATTGGTTTCTTATTACAATATGTCAGCCATATTGGTTTCTAGGACATACATCTAACAATCTTTCATTTGGACTAAAGCCAATTGGTCACTAATCTAAGTCCGATCTTCTCAAGGTGGACTTCCATCTTTGGTTGGCTCAATTACTTTGTTAGTGGATTTGCCACATTATCCGTGGAGTCTACTCTTCGCACCTCGATATATTTTTTTTCGAGGTAGTGGTGTATACCACTGCTCTATATGCTTGGATTTCTGATGAGACTTAGACTCCTTAACGAAGGCTATGGCGCTGTTGTCTTTACAGTACATTGTCATAGCATCTAACGATATGACATCCAGTTCTGCAACTAACATTAAAATCAGATTCCATCCTACATGTCTATAGCATACTCAGCTTTTATTGATCGGTTGATTGAAATCTTTCCAACATACCGAATTAATATTGCATAAGAATACACTCTGATGTAGACATTCTATCATCAGCATCCATGTATCCTCCTACTCCTAACTCGATCCATTCTTCAAAGATCAAGAACAAATCTTTTATGCTTCTCAAGTATTTAAGGTTGTTTTCACAGCAATCAAGCGCTTCCAACCTGGATTCAATTGATATTTGCTCGTGACACTCATAGCAATGGCTATATCAAATCGAGTACATAGCATGGCATGCTTTTATGCCCAAGAGGTAGAAGTTTTTTTTTAGAGTCTTCTATGCTGAACCCTTTCAGCATCTCCTCTTTGTACTGCTTTTGTAACAGGCCTAGCATTCTTTTAGATTTATCTCTATAGACCTTTATTCCAAGAATATAGGATGCTTTTCTTAGGTCTTTCATGGAGAATTTCTTGGACAATCATCTTTTGAACGAGGTCAGTATAGGAATATCATTCTCAATGAGGAGAATATCATTTACGTACAATACGAGGAATGTTATTGCACTCCTACTGATCTTTTTGTATGTACAAGGTTCCTCTTCGTTCTTGATGAAACCAAATGATTTGATCGCATCATCAAAACGAAGATTCCAACTCCAAGAAGCTTGCTTTAATCCGTATATGGATCTTTGCAGCTTGCAGACTCGATGATCACCATCACTAGATGTGAAATCCAAAAGTTGCTCCATATAGATATCTCAAGATATTCATTCAGGAAAGCAGTTTTCACATCTATCTGTCAGATTTCATAATCATAATAAGCTGCGGTAGCAAGCAGAGTGCGGATGGATTTCAACATGGCTACGGACGAGAAGATTTTCTGATAGTCAATGTCTTCGCGTTGACTATAACCTTTTGCCTCGAGCCTAGATTTATAGGTTTCTACCTTACCATCGCACCTATTTTTCTTTTGTGAATTCATTTACACCCAATAGGCACTATACCCTTAGGTGGATCCATTAAGGTCCATATTTGATTCGAGTGCATCGAATCAATCTCTAACTTCATTGCATCTAATCATTTTTCAGAACCGATGTCAGATATTGTCTCGTCAAAGGTATTAGGATTATCACCATGATCTTTATCTCCCATAAAGAATATTTTCTTTACTTCATCCATAAGTATACCTATGTACTTTTCAGGAGGTCGGAAGATCCTACTAGATCTACGAGGTGGTGGAGGAATATCAACTACTAGCTTATGGATAATAGGTTCCTGAGAATCCATATCTCTTTGCTTTTCAGAGATCTTCTCTTCAAGCTCAACTAACCTCCCACTGCCACCATCCTGAATAAACTATTTTTTTAGGAATATGGCATTTCGACTCACAATCACCATTGTGATCTTGTGGAAAGTAGTAGTATCCCATTGATTCTTTTGGATACCCTATAAAACGAGCTATTACAGATTTATCCTCTAATTTATCAGTTATCTATCTTTTGATATAGGCTGGACCATGGAATGCCGTACCACCCCGTACCGCCCGTACCGTGCCGATCTCGTATCGATACGCCATACCGAAGTGTACCGACATTACCGTACCATACCGAACCGCGTACTGACATTAAACAGAATTTCACCGGTACGGGGTCCGGTACCGGTACGGCGAACCTTGGGCTGGACATTCTCAAGTTTTAAAATAATCTAGACTCGGCTTCTTATCATGCCATATCTCATATGGTGTGATAGGAACAGATTTTGATGGAATCCTATTCAATAAGTGAATTGCAGTTAATAAGACATGTCTCTAAAGATATAAGGATAAATCAATGAAGCTCATCATGAATTTGATCATATCTACTAGGTCTTATTCCTCTTTTTGGATATTCCGTTGAGCTGAGGTGTTCCATGAGGAGTCCATTGAGAGACTATGCCATTGTCCTTAAGATATCTCAAAAATTTCTGACTAAGGTATTCTCCTCCTCGACCAGATCGAAGAATCTTAATGAGTTTGTCTGTTTGTTTTTTTACTTCATTTCTGAATTTCTTGAACTTTTCAAAGGCTTCAGACTTGTGTTTCATCAGATATACATACTCGTATCGTGACAGATTATTGGTAAAGGTGATGAAGTAGCTATAACCATCTCTGACCTGCACATCAAATGGCCCACACATATCGGTGTATACAAGGGCAAGTAACTCGGTGGCCCTTTCCTCATGTCCTATAAAAGATAACTTGGCTATTTTTCCTCGAAAGCAAGATTCACAAGCAGGGTATGACTTTGAATCAAAAGAGCCAAGGATCCCATCCTTTTTTTAGTTTGTTTATCCTATCATTTTCAATATGGCCTAGTTTATGATGCCACAAGTATTTTTGGTTAATTTCGTCTCTGAATTTATTTTGATCTATAGCACTCACTACTTGCTCGTTTAAATTCACATTCGCATCAATATGGAAGTGATAAAAACTGTCAATTAAAAGACCACGTGCAATCAATTTATTTTCTAAATAAATAGAATAAAAGTTTTTATTGAAATTAAAATCAAAACCATCCTGTGCTAGCATAGATATGGAAATCAAATTCCGACTAACTACAGGAACAAAATAACAGTCTTTAAAATCTAATCTAAATTCTGACAGTAATCGAAGAGGATGTGCGAACGGCTTCTGCAGCAATTTTTGCTCCATTGTTGAACCGAAGGATCATATCACCTTCTCTCAACTTTCTACTTTCTATTAGATCCTGCATTGAAATACATATATGAGCACTCAAATCAGAGTCCAATATCCAACTAGAAGTAGAAAAAATTATAAGGTTAGATTCAATTACGAGCATACCTTCTGAAGATTTGTTATCTTTTTTGATCTTCAGACTCTCCAGGTAGAGTGGATAGTTTCTCCTCCAGTGGCCTTCAGCATCACGGTGGAAATACTTTTCTTTTGCTTCAGCGTTCTTCAGAATGTCCTTCTTTGGCTTGCTCTCTTTCTTCTGCTTCTTCATGGGTTTACTCTTCTTCTTCCAACCAGACTTTCTCTTGGATGAAGAAGTCCGCTCCACAGCGAGAACAATGTCTCTTGAACTTTTCAAGGTTCTCTCAGTAGTGACCAACATGTTGACCAGTTCGGATATAGTGCAATCAAGTTTGTTCATATAAAAATTTATAATAAATTGACTATGTGAACTCGTAAGGGATTGAAGTATCATTCTCAAGCTCTTCAATGTCCTTGATCACTGTCATATATTGCTCATGGACTGATTGTCCTTCGCGCATCTTTTGATTGAAGAGTCTCTTGGACACTTCGAAGTGCACTGTTCGGCTCTGCTCACCATACAACTCTTGCAGATGAATGATCATAGCCCTAGTAGTGGGCATATGCTCATGCTGGCTCTGCAACTAGTTTGACATGGAAGCCAACACATGGTACTTGACCCGACTGTCTTCATCCGTCCACTTTTTATATGCTATTCTTTGCTCAGCAGTAGGACAATTGGTAACATTAGGAGTTCTTGATCGAGTACGTGACCTAATTTTTCAGAAGTCAGGATAATCTTGAGGTTTCTAAGCCAGTCTTTATTATTGGTTCCGGTCAAATGATTGGATTCAAAGATGTGGGCTAGAGGGTTTGAAGCTGACATGGTTTAACTGTGAGAGTAGAGATTCAAGTTAGATTTTTATACTTTAAATTTATATTTGCTCTACAGATTTTAAGATGCAAACAATGACTCCCACTATTTTTTTGGATCCCTCCACTCTCCGGATGGAAAACAAAAATCCTAATACAACAACTGAATTTCTAGTGGGTGCTGCGGTCCCATCGATGCCATGCACCTCACCTAATAATTATTAGTAACATGCACATTGATGCGTGGACAACTCTTTGTCCAGATGCTTCTCTAAGCATATTGCAGCGACTCGGTCTCTAAGTTATGTGGGCTCACCTAACAGTTATTGACTGCACTCCTTACTTAAATCCGACCCACCGTTCACAAGCAGATGCAAAGTCGTTATTGGGATCCTCACCTAACAGTTATTGGGCCCAACCCCATCCTTACTCTGAAGCAACTCTTTGCTAATAGAGTGGTTGCGTGTTCCTGATGCAACTGAATCACTGTGACCAGTCGAGAATAATCAACACTAGTACCACGCTCGTACATCTACAATCAAGGTGCTATACCGGGCCAAACTGCCCGATACGGGGCATGCTGAACCATCCCGACGGAAAACCTAGACGGTTCCGGCATGAAAAACGGCACATGCCGGTGCCGGAGAAGAAAAGAGAGAACGAGAAAAAGAGAGGAAGAAAAAGAGGGAGGGAGGTTTGTCGGAGGGGCTGTCGGGCGGCGTAAACGCCTCCCGCGGCTCCATGGCATGAAACAGGGGCTATCCGCCCCTATTTTTTATTTTTTTTAAAAATATTTTTTAAAATGAAGCCGGCAAATCCAGTGCCGGCTTCATTTTAAAAAATATTTTTTTAAAAAAATATGAAAACAGGGACGGATCGTCCCTGTTTCATGCCGCGGAGCCGCAAGGGCCGTAAACGCCGCTTGCGGGCCAAGGCGGCCCTCCGACGGCCCCTCCGGCAGATCCTCCTCCCTCTTTTTTTTTTTCCTCCCTCTCTCTTTATTTCTCTCTCTTTCTCTCTTTTTCTTCTTCGGTTTGGCTCCATTTTCCTTCGTCGATTCACTTTGGTTCGGAACGGAGTGGAGGTATGTCGAACCGTACCGTCGGTCGACCGATTCGACCTCCGATACCAGTTTCGCAGACCTTATCTACAACGGTGGAAGATCTATGGACTTAATATTTATGGAGAGATTTATGTTTAGATCTCATCTAATCAGTCATTATATGATCGATCAAATTGGCATGGGCTAAACCAAATCGTCAAGCAACCTTATTCAAGACTCAATCTTTCCAATTGACCAGATAAGTGAAGATCGGTAGGAGTCTCTCCGTTGCTTTCTTTAGACACCAATAAATTGGTCAGATCAGCGAACGGAATCAATTAAATAACCATCTCTTAATTACTTGCTTTAGATACCAATAGGTCAATTGATTCAAATAGGTTAGCTTAAGCGAATTAGGCTCAAACCATCGAGTCGAATTAGGTCTTTAGATTAATCGATTTTATATATGAGATTTAATCGATTTGATCAACAACAGTTGCATGATCTTAAACTTAATTGATTTAATCAAAATCAATATTTGACTCGGTTTGATCAATTATTTAATCGAATTAGATCCATTATGTTCAAATTAAAAATTTTAGATGCAATCTAATTACATGACCTAATTTTTGATTTACTCATGACCAAAACTCTCATGCACAAACACAAATTTCAGATTCTAAAATCAAATTTCAGTTCTAAATACTTTGCATGAAAGGTAAGTTTTAAATAATGAAACTAATTTTCAGATTTAACATACAAGCATATATCTCATATATGTATGTAAAATTCAAATCTAAACTAAAATTCAGATCACTACATGATATCATATATTTTATACACAAATCATAAAATATATTCAAATTAATTTTCAGACCTAAATATGCAATCATACATCTTATATATGAATCATAAATCAGGTCAAAATAATTTTTAGATTTATGTATGCATCTATATATCATATATACATGATCTAGAAATCTATCTAGAATAAATTTCAGATCTATGCATACTTTCACATATCGAATATATGATCCGAAAATTAAATCTAAAATAAATTTCAGATTTAAAGTAATCATCTGTACATCTCATGTATCAAGAAAAATCAAATTTTGAAACTCTTTTCAAAAACATATATGTCAATTTCATGTATATGAAATTCGTGGCTTTGATACCACTGTTGAAATTTTGTATCGGAGTATATATATATGTTTCGAAATTTTTTTTTTTAAACATTGTAGCGGAATAGAAGATTAAAATACCTTTTAATCTAATCATGTATGCATAAAATAAAGAACACATGGATCTATATCATATGCTGAAATTAAACGCATGCTAAATTTTATGCTGAAATTAAATGTGTGATCGAATCACATATCTGTTTCGTAATTTTTTTCTTCAAATCTGGATCTGAAATAGAGTAGGTTCTCCCGAAGCTGCACAAGTGTCCGGCTTCCACGGGTATCCACCCAGGATCAGTTTGGAACAGCCCTCTTTGATGTTGATCTTTTTTTTCTAAGAACAATCATCCTGCGGATCTGAACGAAGCCTGGATCGCGATCAACTCCTTGATCTTTTTCTTCTCTTCTTCTCTTGCTCTTTTTTCTTTGATTATGAAGCAACCACGGTCTGAAAATCAGCAAGGAAGAGGGGACGCCCAAGCTCCTCTTGGGCATGGAGATGGAGGATGCCCAACTTCTTTGGGCGTCGGATCCAAAAGGGAGAAGAGAGGGAGGCGTGGGGGGGCCTTATGGGAGGCATGGGCTGCTGGAAATCTAATGTTAAGAGCCTTAGAGAAGGTCCTTTTAAATAGGCAAAATGTTTGAATCCTATTCAAAACCAAATAGTCCCTTATTACAAGTCCTTCTTGTATTAGGAATCCTTATTGCCTTAGATATTTGACCCCCTTTAGGAGATCTATTAGGCGCCAATTATTGGAGCCTTTGCACCCACTTTTTTACATACCACATGGGGCCTAGGGGACGCCCCATGCTGGTCCCACACGCTCTCTTTTAGGTGGGCACGCCCAACTTGATCAAATCAAGTGGCGCCCCATGCAAACAATCAAAAAAATTGATTAAGGGTTTGATTTCTTAATTCATATGATCCAAAACCCTAAGCACCTAATAATTGGAGCCTAATGAATCTAATTCATTTAGATTATTAGCAGATAATTAACTTGAATTAATCTTATCAAATAAGAAATTCAAATGCAAAGAGAAAATTGGGTTCAACCACATATTAGTAAGGTTACCCTGAACCCAATAGGATTTTTCTAAATTCAATTGAAACTTCATAAGTCCAATTGCTTATTCCAGATCTAATTCCTTTATTATGTGACCCCATAGGTTCAATTCTATCTGGTAGTGAGATATACAATGATATCTATCATAGTATCATTGAAATTTTTTTCAATGGATCAGAACGATTCCACTTTAACTCATCAAAGATTGTCGATCCCGAACAATCCTAGTGAGCTCTTACAATCCACCAGTGACACCTAGCAGTATGTAGTGGTAATCCAGTAGAACCGAAAAAGAACCGAAAGGTGTAGTTCACATATGATTCAATCTCTTTATCGTGAGTCCCGACTAGATGGCAGGTCATGGATAAATCGTCAAACCTCATCATCAGTTATACGATAGATTCGATTAGCTCAAGTCCAATTGTGATCCTCATGAAAATTCTTTTTCATCAATCATACTGCTGTGGCCACAGACTCTCGGACTTAGCCTCTCAAATTCCATAGGACTACTCTCTATTAAGATCGATAGATTCTATTTAGATGCATATCCTACTCCTATAGTGGATCAACTATCGCTAACATCTACTACAAGGTCTCAATGAGGTCATGTTTATGTGTCAGTTAAACTTCAACAGTCTCACTGCGAGCAGCCGTACCATTGGAGGTCAAAGGACCATTCACACAACTACAGCATCGAGACAATCACTGACGATTGATTAAAAATCTAAGTGATCTCTTGTATGGTCATGTTCAGTACTAGTTATTCTCTAACAACTATCCGCACTCGTCGTTCAGTGTCTCTACACCGTAGGCCAGAGACTCATCTATTCTGAAGGAAGCGATTTGTGTGCCGGTTTATCCGGATCGATCATCGTCCTCATGGTGATACTATGACCTGGAGTATTCAGGAATTATATATATATCTCTAATTCTCAATATTTGGAGAATATGTATCGAAGTATTAATTCTATGGACGATTTAAGAACACATCATTCTTGAATGAAAATAAAATTTATCCTTTTATTGATCAAATCAATATATTAAGTATAAAATTATGCTCTAGACTTATTACAATGTGTCAGCCGTATTGGCTTCTAGGACATACATCTAAACAGCAAACACGTCGGTTGAAACATGGCTTTTTGAGTCCAAGGACAATTTGATATCTCTATATACAACTATAGACTGTTTTCTTTTGAATGGCTGTAATCCTTGTGCTCAAATAGGATTAGTTGTGATCCATGTTTTCAATCTTAAGCAGGCTTAGTTTAAAACACATCTTAAATATAATGTCAGAGTAGTAACCACATGTTTAACATTTTATGTTCTAATCTAAATTGGAAATATTAGAAGATACTAATCATATGCTCTTAAGTCTTAAATACTTTACGTCACAGCAAATACTGTTTCATGAGTGTGAAAGTGTTCAGAATCACTTAACATATCCTCTCTTGTTTTGCAGAGAACAAGGAACGTATGATAACAATTCCTTTTCTCTGCAGGGTTTGAGTACTCGTACAAAGGCAGGTTGTATATTTCCCACTATTGCAATAACTCTTACAGATTTACCACTAGAATCTTTAGTTACTGACATTTATGCAAAAATTATTTTGGCTCATCCACTTCCATGAATTTAATTATTTTTTTCTTGATTGGCATGGAAGTTTGAAAGAAGAAATCTCCTTCTTAGCTAAACCTTTTAGTTGCTAGTTTTAGATAGCTGTTTCAATCATTGAAAAGGAAAATCTCAGAGGAATATTACCAACTAATTTGTTGCTGAGGCAGTGCCATAAGCTTTCAAGTTTCAATCTATATGACAAATTGATGATTTATTTAAACTTTAAAGCATCAATAGAAGTGGACCAGCTTCATTATACAATAAGCTTAGATAGAAAAGGAAAGCATACACTTGAATGTAAGGGTCCAAATTCAGAATCAAACTTGATGCACAGATATAGGAGTTAATATCAATGTCTATCTCGGCATTAAGCCAATATATACAACTGTGAGTTTTGCCTGACGTGTATGTCACTACGCCTAGGATAGATGTGTTCCTGCACACACACACACACACACACACACACACACGCACGCACGCACGCACGCACGCACACTCTGTAGAGTCCACACATGTGCTAATACAAAAGAAAAATGAGTATGTCAATTAGCGATACACGAATCATATAATTGCTGTAATGTATATACACTTTAATAGGCCATTGCTTCCTCCCCACCTCAAGCTAAATGTTAATCACATACAGACTGAAGTTGCACAAGAGTTGTGCTAATAGGGAGCACCCAAGGTAGTATAGTAACCAAAGAATAATTTAAGTTCGATCTGGAGTGACCAAGGTACTGGGTTTTTGGAAGGAAACAAGGTAATGTACTAATGTTGATGTTTGCGCAACAAAGGAGGTTTATGAGCAGATGAATGCACCTATGCAGCTGATGGGTCAAAGCAGTGAAGGTGTAATTTTGATGAAAAGTGAAGTCTGCGTGTGATGGCTTCAAGTAATTGAGCAGAACTTGAACTCAGCACTTGATGCTGGAAGTGATTGGAGAAAACGTTCCACCCATTTTGAAAAGTCTTAAGCTGCATTGCTAATGTCTAAGGAACTAATGATTTGGAGAACAGTGACAATGTCCAAGGAACTAATGACTGGGAGGGCCATTAGAACAATGACTTTGGCACCTGAGAAACACAAATTTGATCGTACTGATGATGCAAGATGAAGGTCCAATGAGCTCTCTGAGAAAACTAAGAATGGCTGAAGTGCTAAAGCAGCATTGTAAGCTTATGATGTTAAGGATTTGTAGGTAAGTGTTAATTATGTGAGACCAGCAAGGAAAGCAAGCAAGGCAAGTGGGAGATGTCGTTGAAATGTGCTAATGCCAGATTATGGAGATAAAAGAGATAAAAGTTAAGATTTATTTAGTTTTCATCTAAGGGCCAATGGTGAAATGAACCCATGAATGAACATTATGTGTGAGGACTTAAGTGATAGCAAGATCCTTTTTTGATGGATATCAATGCTGATCTGAATGATAACATAGAAGGCTAAAGAAAGCATATACTAGGATAATATGTGGAGATATTTAGGTGGACTAGTTTGAACAAATAAGATATATGGTTGAGAATGAAATTGAGGATGTAATTCACAAATGGAGAATTTCCTACAATCAAGATTATGCAAGTATAAATCATGCAGATGTGACTTGTGAGACAAATGAACTATAAAAATAGCTAATTTAGAAAGGGCAAATCCATATGGAGGTAGATCAGTGATTATGATAGAAGAGGGCTAATATGCAAAAAAATTAGAAGGAAGCCCAACAAAATCCTCATTTCTATGGATAGTTCATGACCAGTAAAATTGTGGAACCATGGATGGTTAAGTTGTATGTTTCAAACAATAAACGTCGACCTATTCATTAAGCTAGATGGATTTTGAAGGCTAAAAGGGCTGGAGAAGATTTGAGGACAAGCAAATAAGTTGAGTCCCATGGATTTATATTGGACTTGTAATTTGTAAAGTCTATAAAGCAAGTCAGGGAGGGCCTCAATCACAAAATGAGGATTTGGTCCTGAAAATGTATTAAAGGACACTATATGCAATCAGTTCAACATGCAAGCTCTAATCCAAAACTCATATGCCTAATGCAGTCCCATATAGAAAAGAGAAAAAAGAAACTGAATCCTAAATCTTGCAAAAGAAGCCTACAAAGCAAAAAACAAAAAAACAACAAATATGCCCAATATAGATTGTAAAAGTTGATTGGTTAGGGTCAAGGAATGACCCATTTCCATTACCATAATTTTTGGAACTAATGAGCGGGTATCCTTGTTCATGGAAAAGGAAAGGTTTTGGCTGTGGAGAGACGTCGCAGAGCTTCTAAATTCAGTAAGGTCCAAGATGTGATTTAGGTCTAACTAGATGGAATTAAGTAGACAAAATGGTAAGAGAATTGGTTATTTTATTTCATGTTAGACCTTAAAACCCGTGGAGGCCTCCAAAGGGTGAATAGGTGATCAAAACAGCACTTCTTTTTGTGGTCAAAAACTCTTGAGTAGAGGAGAAAAGAATGCCAGAACATGTGTCTCAAAGAATCAGTCTTAACTGATAAAAAGACTTGATGATATTTCAGTTCTTGAATGAACATCTAATGATTGGAGACCATATTTTGAAAGCACATACTGCATAGAAGTCCTAAAGACAGTGTTCTTTTCTGGTGGGTAGTGGTGATTGGTTCCTGGTAGTAAATGTTATGGTGGAGTTCTTCATCACCTTATTTTGCTAGCACTCTTCTTTATCTTTTTATTTTTTTCCCTTTGAAGTAACATTAGCCTTACTAGAATTAACTTATTTGATAGTTATTTTTAATGTCTAGTACGATTGCAGGCTTGGGTCTTCACCATTTATGTTGTCCTATATCTTATTATCTAAGTAAATTGTTTATATAGTCAACCCAGCTGTTATCTCAGCTCCTCTTGTATCTTGACTTGTTATTCCCTCCACATACATGCCCCAAGTTATATAGTTTTAAGCTTGATATTCATTGTTGATGTATTTTGTGGTAAATTAAGAAGTGGTTAATTAAAAGTATGGCTTCTAGAAAACAATAAACTTGTTCTCATGATAAAGAATCAAGTAGCATCAAGCTTTTTGAACTTGTGCAAGCTGCTATGCAATCTGCTGTGCCAGCATTGGAATGCAATGCAGGTTAAAACTGACAATTTAATTGCATAGCACATGAGCGAGACATCATGAAGAATAATTCCTATACTAGTCTCATTTATATATCTGATTTTATTATTATTTTTAAATCCCTTCAATTTTTATCAGTCATTTGAGAGAAGTTTCTTTTAACATTATATCATTTTTTCCATATGGAGTCAGGTGAAGAATGGAATTATTGGGACTCAAGAGTATCTCCTCCGGACATGGAAGAATTGTGGAATAATCCCGATGTTCTAAAGGAGTGGACAAAATCCGGTGAGAGGCGTGGAAGAGTACGTTTTTCACATAACAAGGAAAATAAACCGTATCTTTCTCGAGTTGAGGTGAAGGTATGATTTAACATAAAGAAATAGATTCTTGATCAATTTGTAGGGTACATTACATTGCTATACTCTTTAGTTCCAATAATGTCTTATCCATGGTATCACTTTTGTTTTTTACTTATCTATCAAGCAACACTGTGTTAGACCAAGTGTATCCAAATTGTTTTATCAATGCCTTTTCCCATTGTGTGCATGTTCATGATATTTTTTTCAAAAAAATATTTAAGAAGTGATTATACTATATGCTAGAGGTTGTTGTAGTGTTGTACATGTAAACCGACCACTTTATTTCGGTATGGTTGATCAATCAGTAGCCATAGATTCAAAACAAGCACTAGGATGACATTTTTTGTATATACAATCTGGTGTATAATATATATGCATATAGTTACTGTGCCTGAGCATTAATGTACCAATTAATACTCATTGCTCTCTTCTTTCTCAGTAATGATTCCAGAACCACCTCGAATCTTCTGGTTCGGTTGTGCTAGATTGTACTAGTGGCGGATTGAGATGGTTTTGGTGTTCGAAATGAGACATTGATGAGGAGGCAGGGAGGGAGAAGGAAAGAGAGGAAAGGAGAGAGGGGGGAGGAAGGAGAGGGAGGGAGAGCCACCGAGGCTGCTAGAGGGCCGGTGAGGAGGGAGGGAGAAGAAAAGAGAGGAAGAGAGAGGGGGAGGAGGGAAGGAGAGGGAGAGCCTCAAGAGGCCCACCGAGGCCGCTAGAGGGCCACTGCACCCATTGGAGGGCCGGAGGAGGTTCGATCGAAATAGGGGCGGAAGCACCTATTGTCTTTTTTTTTTGGGAATATTAGGTGAAGTTGGCAACGCCATTATCGACTTCACTTAATTTCCCCCGTTTTTCTTATTTGGGCGATATTGAATGAAGTCGGCAAACTTCGGCCGTCTCGACGAGCTTCTGGCGGCTCTCTCTCTCCCTTTCCCTTTCCTTCCCTCTCTCTTCTCTCTCTTTTTCTCTCTTTCCTTCTCCCTCCCCCCTTCTCGCTGGCCCTCCTCTGATCCTCCTGTGAGTGCAGTAGCCCTTCGACAACCTCCGAAGGCTCTCTCCCTCTCCTCCTCCCTCCCTCTCTCTTTTCCTTTCTCCTGCTCTCCCTCCGCCCTGCTCCATTGGTTTGAGCCTGATACGGAATGGTATGGGGGCATATTGAATCGTGCTGCCAACGACTGGTCTGGGCTCTGATAACGGCACAACGAACCTTGTTTCTCACAAGCTCACCCTCTTATGAGTCACAGCTTTTCCTGTTGACATAGTGATGTAGGGTGTGTATCTTCATCCTCTTTATCCTTGTCCCTCTCTTCTTTAGATGGTTGAGATGAGGTGGGATTGTGTACCCAGACTTTAGATCTATAAAGTGTATGTTTGCTCTTATTATTGTCACCCCCTTTAGTTTCTTAGTTTTTGAAAATTATAGTTTGGGAATAATGCAGAGCCAAGGTTTCTACTACCCGTTGGATCTCTTAGGTTTATGATGCTTTGTGAAGACTTTGGGGGTGCCAAATTATTTTCAGCCAGGTCTTTGTTAGATGTTGCAGAAGTTTTTTGGATTGAATGCAAATATGCCAATTTTGTTTGTTGCAATGACAGATGTTTCTAATTGATTTTCTTTTTTTCTTTGGACGTCACTTTTAGTAATTTTCTTAGTGAACTAAATGGCTAAGAGCTTTTTAGTCAGCTTTAACTTGTACATAGAATTATTTATTCTGTCTCGTTATAGATTGAAGGAGCAAGCTGCATATTTTATTGATATATGCTAATCTAAAAATGTTGATGTGCAAAAATTTTTGAATTACAACATATATTATTTAGCAATTTGATATGTCATGGACTACAGTTGATAATGAACTTTTGCTGGATTGAGAGGTTAGTTGTTTCATATTTGCATTCTTGTCAGATTCATGTTGGAATTATAAGTTAGACATGCAATTCGGAACACGACCTTGTTGCATGTGGCTTGAATTTACCTATTTAGTGAATGAGTTGTTTTCATGTCTGAGTTTTTAGCCTATTTGTCAAATGGATTTTATATTCAGGCACGAGCATCTTAATGCTACTTGACCAAGCACATTGCTGCCCTAGCTGTAGCGCTCAGAAGGGGCTGAGGTTGCAGTAACATGAACAATGAGTTCTTTGGTCATGGTTAATTCTGTTTTGGTATATGTGATCCTAGTTGACTTTAACCGAATGCTTGGAATTGACTTGAACCGAGTCATACCAAGTGGAATTGAGTGGTTCCTCTCGGTTTGGATCGCTTCCCATGGAGTCCTGAACTGAACTTGAAACCAAACCGGTTCCGCACTAGTTTGATACGGTATTGCCCTGAATTGGGTGGTTCAATTTGGTTTTGCGAGCCTTGAATTCCACAATACATTAGGGTTTAATGGTGGAAATGAGTTGGCTTGTGGTCGTAGCCTCATCTACCTAAACTTGATCAGACTTTGAAGTAGGTCAGTCCTGTCTAACTTGAACCATTGTGGGTTAGCAGGTTGATCCAGATTGGACCTAAAGGAAGGACTAGAAGGGGGTTTGAAGGAAGAAAGGAGATTGCTTTGTGGTGATTAGACAAGGTGATTGATCGCTAAATAGACCAAGTATTAGGCTGTTAGTGTAGCATCTTTCTTAAAAGAAAACATAGTATTGTAGAAAGGCCTCATGATCACAATTTGTACATGTCACTCTTATTGATGAGCCTTGGGCCAGAGCTGGGAGGTTGGCCATTGCTGAGAAGGCTGAGGATGGGGAGCCTAGAGCTTTGGGTAAGAGATGAAGGATGTTCTCAGTTATGGTTTTACCTTGTCACTATTGATCCTTGCTATATGTCCAAATGTATGGTCAGAATTCTCAATATATCGTATATATAAGACATATTTACTATACTATATTGATTTATTTTATATTTTCATGCTTAGAACTAGGCATAGGGCTGCTTGAAACCAGGCAAACTTTATTTTGGCCTTAATCTTTAGGCCTAGACCCAACCATAACGCTAATCTTGGCTTGGGCCAATTTCTATCCTTGTGGGTTTGTCTTGAATGGTGGTTCAAAGACCAAACGAGTGTGAATAAATAATTAAGCTTCATATAGTTTGAGAAAGAATTAGACAAGATTGTTGATGATTGTATTATAGTGGCTGCAAAATTGGAAAATTTGGTAAGACAATAGTAAGCCATGCAATATTGCATGATTTAGAATATTGGGAAGAGAGAGTTGGGGCACATGAACTTGATAGAGATTTGAATTGTCAGATCTACCTTATGTAAAACTAAAATGGATCAGGCTAGAGAACATCCATAAATTAAATTCAGTAGGACAACTTGAGATAGTGTTTTATTGTCTAGCTTAAATGTGATGATCATGGAGATTGAAGAGCTAAGAAGACTATGTAAATAGAGGGGCTTGGATTAGTGTTGCAGGCTGAGCCACTTAAGTTGTGACTGGTGTATTTGGAATGCTTTTGGTGAGAGATCAATATTTAATTTTTAAAAGGTTCGTGTCAAATTGAGTCACAATACCAGACTGAGTACAAAAAGTATTGTTATTTGCATATGCAACAGAACTATGTTAATTCTATTAATCATGAAAAAAGTATGGCAATCAGTATAATTAATATTTTTCTTTTCCTCGAAACTTTTTAGCGAGATTGTGACACTTCCAGTCTGCATTCTGGTGCAGTTTAGAAAATGTGTACCTACTTGTGCACATATACATGTGCACATATTTGCGTGCAAACAATGGAAATAGGTTTTAGTAGTTATATAGAACTGCTTTTGCCTCTCTTCATATAACTAAATCCTCCACCATTTATGACTGCACAATCAAAGAGTAGTTCATGCCTTAAGCAAATTTTATTTAGTTTGGATGATATATGCCAAACAAGATCTAATACAAATCACAGTTTGTAAGTGCTCTAAATATGTTTTTTCATCAAAACAGGAAGGTTTAAAATTTTCTTTCCTTGACATATAATGATTTGCAATGCTGACTCCAAGTAGTCGGGATGAGGCATGTTGGTTATGTTACACAGCTGGTTCATGCTCCGACATCCATGCTTACAGGGACAGAAACATGTACAAATAAACATGCCATTAACATAAACAAACAGTCCTCCCATGTATGTGGCAATATTATGGATCTAGGTAAGATCGATTCACTTTGAGAATATTACAACTGTCTTTTTTCTGGGGTAAAATACAAGAATGTCCTTTAACCTGGCTTCAACCGTCAACTTATGTAGAATTCCTGGTTGGGCAATTTAGGCAGGACAATAGCCTGAAGTTGTTCCATGAAAGTTGAAAAGATCAGCTGTCTCTGGTTCTCTATTTAGCTTTATAACCACATCGATTTCTGTTTATCGAGCTAAAAGTTATTTAAGTTTTTAAAGTGCTCCATGAACACTTCCATATAATCACCGAGTTGGTAAAACTCCATCTCTCGTGATGATCACATGCCATTAGTATCTTATATTTAACTCTATGACAGAGCTTTCCTTCAAAGTTTATTTTAGCTGTCAATTTATATGAACTCCATTTTGTAGGCAGTAGCACAAATCATCATTTCACGATACTTCAGTTCAAGAGGAGTACAATCTGTAAGTTTTTCTGTGTGAAAAAAATGATGTTTGTTCTGGATGTGGATTGATTTTCTTATTTCATGTTTCCATATCTTGTTTTAATTGTGTCCTTTGGAATTACCCATATCAACAAATGTTTGTTTCGGTCTCAGTAGCATGTTTACTGTAAACATAAGTGACAAGAAGGAAAAGATAAACAAATGATATATTAGCTTGTGCGTCACCATTCATCAACAGACCCTATCTTATGTATTTGGGTTATGGTTAATAAATCCTTGCCGAATGATTTTAGTTTGATCTCGTTTTTGCCTTTTCTCAGCTTTTTTACAGCATACATTTTTTTTCATTCTTTTCCATGAATTCTTTTAAGAGCAATATATATGGTATTTCTCTAAACAACATTCCATCCTTGTCATTCCTTGTCTCTGATAGTCTGATCTGTTATTATTATTTCTATTCTGTTTTTCTCTTCCAAGAAAATGAATCTTCCTATCTTTAATCTCAACCTAACAAAGTTTTGGTTATGGAATTAAACTTGTTTAGTTATTCAACAATTTTCTTAATTAGTTGCTTTCTAATTACAATACAGTAAATTTTCTTTTACATAATAGAGACTAGAATTATTTCTTTCAAAATTACAATACACTTTTCTTTGTTTTTATAATTTCCCATGTTTTCTCTGATTTTCCACATTTAGCTAAACTTTTCTCTCAGAATATTTCATTTATTTCATTTTAATAACTAATTTCATCAAGAACAGAAAAAACCATATGAGCATATTTTATTATGTTCAACTCTAGTAATCCATAAAAGCAAGAAAATATCCATCTAGATAAAAACCTCATTTTATTTCACTATTTCATTTTAATATTATTTTATGCTTAAAGTAAAAAGTTCATTTAAATAAGAAAAAAATAGGACTTCATGCTGTCTAATTAATAAAACACACAGCAAGATTGCATCTTGCCTACCATAATAATGAAGTTTGCCAAAAATAATATAAATTACATAATTAGAGCGTAAGAAAAATGTAATATTGCATAATATTAACAATTTTAGAAAATTATCATTAAATTTGATACTTGTTAAATAAGAAGAAAAATCTGGACATATCAGTTTTTCTCAGTTTTGGTTCAAACTGCCAAAACCATCAAAAAACTCTGGAACTGACCGAACATGTAAACAATATCAGCCAAAACCAATCCATTATGGCCGCAACAGGTGTTTTGACTGAAACTAGAACTTTGAATTTCAATCATATATGTGATGCTAGTATTTTCTGAAAACCTTGGCTTTTGATCAACCTGCTGTTCCTATACGTAAAGTATTCTGTTTCTAACAATTCTTCTCTGTACAGACAGCTTTAGCTGCCCTTGCTGAGGTAGTTAGCATGCGTTTTGTGAATGGTGTACGTGCACGCACAGGGTTAATGGGAATTGACTATCCTACTGCTGCTTGGCTATACAAGTTAGTCCATAATATGTTCCAATCCTTTTATGTTACATATAGGAATTCATGTAGAAATTATTTTCATACTAATGTGTGCTATCCTCTATATCTAAGATTTTTCTGATTTTTCGTTCTTTGTTTTATCATTTGCTTTTAGATTGCCATGGTGTAATTGAATTTTCTGAAGCATTTTTATCTGAAGATCTACATTTGCTTGACATTGCCGTCTTTTGGCTTTTTCCTCATGCAGGGATCTTGGCTGTAGGGCGTATGAAGTCAAGTCTGTGGATGATCTATACAATCCATTTGTGTCTATGTACTTTGGTGCAGCTTACCTGTCCTGGTTGTCAGAATATGAAGGGAGGTAAGTGCATAATAATATGAAGGCGAAGTTTTGGCCATGGCTAAGATTATCTCGCTCATTGTCTGGCAACGATGAGTATTTGAATATGACGCATTACAAAAGAATACGAACCATTAGATTTCGATGTTCCTGAGCCTTCTCCATGATCATCATCTTATCATGATTGGAGAAAGCATTTGCTGATTATGCTTTTATTGTGTGTGCAAAGCGGGCATGTTATATTTTGTTCAAGTAAAATGCATATTTATTATGTTACTATCATTTCATTACATTTTGTTTTTACTTTTTCTTTACGCAATCTTGTAATGCAGGCAAAGAAGTCACGAATTTATTATTCAAGCTTATCTGGGAGGTCCGGAGAATGTTAATCTTCAGGAAACGGGCCCATTTTGGAACAAGTTTCTGGAGGCCTTAAGCTACTATGAAGATTCAAAAAGGTAGGTACATTGGCCTTCTGTATTCTAGATACCAAATCGATTTTCTACTTTTTTGAAAATGGTTCTAGACTTCTAGTCATCCACATGAATTGATTCTGGACCATATGCCACTCTGAAACATTGCATTGTGTCTTAGAATTGCCATCACTTGGTTCAGGCAGAATTTGGACTTCTACAAATATGGCAAAAATGACTCCTTTTTATCTGTCTGCTAATCCATTGATCTGTTCCTTTTCAGGGATTCAGGGAGTTGCTCCATTTTATGAGACATCTGGTTTTTGTTTTACTGTAAATTGGGCAGAGAGTGTGTGACTTAGTTATGCTTACCAGCTAATGCAGTTCTTATTATCCCTTGTTGCTGATATAATTGACCGGGTAGAGTCTTTATTTTCCTTTTCTGCCTCTCATATGTTGTAAAGTGTTGTATAACATAATCAATGTGATATTTTTCTCAAGACATACATTGAAGGGTAGAGAAAATATAATGCATATGAATCTTCTGTGCTGCCCCGGTGAATGGCTGACCCGTTCTCGTGTGATCAAACATATTCGTATTTCCTTTGTTATGTACTTTAGAAAATTCGATAGTCATATTCCAAATCCACCTAATCATTTTAGTGAAACCATTTTCTGACCAAAAGGCTTCAAGCGGTGAAAGTGACTCCCTTGGCATTTGATCAAGCTAGCATATTTTCTTGGAAAAAAGGACCAATCTCACACAAATGCAGTTTAGCATTTGTGCAGTTGGTAGGTAAATGGATTCAAGATGGTAAGTTCCAGAAACTTCTAGAGTGAGAAGTGTATGGGTGTTAACCTCCAACTAGTTCCGTTGGTAAAGTTGCTGGGAATTATTGGAAGGAACCTACTAAGTAGGACAACCAAACAATTTTTGAATATATTTCTATTGAAAAATGTCAGTCATCTCCTTTCAGCTGACCATAGTATGCTCCAAGCCCCTCAAGTCGTTAATGCCCCCTTGCCATGTTGTGTGAAGTGTTTGAGCCGAATCTAGGCCTGAATTCTTGATCAAAATGACTGATCCAAATCCAATTTGATCTAGAATATATGTGATCGTCACTTGGACAGATTCGGTTATGCCTGTTGCAAGGGGAAGGTGTCATTAGAATGATCAATGATATTGTTACGATGGTACAGTCAATATTTCGGATTAGTGTGTTATTATGGATCCTCAAGCCAGCGAGCTATCTTCATGATTGTTGATCCAATTATCGAGTTAAGATATGTGGAGCTGAATATTATTTATATCCAGTCTGATGTGTGGTTCATCTAGTATGTAAGCTTTCTCCGTTATTTCGGACAGTCAGTTTTCTAGCACGTGTAGTAGCTGTTTATCTTGAGTGGATAAGTTCGGACATTACTAACTCCCTACATCTCGCAGGAGCAAATAAGGGTTAGAATATCTCGCTCATTGACAGCACGTCCAATAGCTCGACAATCTCGGAACCGCACCTTTTCACGGTTGTTCAGCCATATCCTCTATAAATGACTAAAGCCTCGAGGACTCAGGTAAGTAACCCCTTTCAGAGAATCGGTTGCTGCTTCTACTGTTTTCTAATTCTTGACTTCAGCGTTGGAGAATTCTCGTCGGAGCGAAAATCTTCGGTTCGGACTTTGTTTTGCAAGTGACTCCAGTACCACTGTACAAGGCTCAGTCACCCACCTTTCGATTTCAGTTGAAACAAGCAGCAATAGATAGAGAAAGGATATAATCTTCGCATCATGCCACCAAAGTGAGTCTTGTCCCATCTCACCAATGCCATTGCCTCCCATTAGGTGGGGAACCGGGCCAAGAGCCAGGTGCAGCCATCGGTGATGGAGACTCCACCAACCTAGCTAGTGCTGGTCACAGCGGATTAGTTCAACTTATTCTTCCAGCAGGTTCAGACTTTGACAGTCACCGTTCAGACAGTCCAAACTGTTCTTGCGCCTTTGCTAACGATACCGCAGCCTGATCAGGCTGCTCTTGCATCCCCTTCAGTGGTGCCATTAGCACTTCCCTCGGCGGTGCCGCTAGCACCTCCTATGGCGGCAACCCCATCAAATCCGGCTTTCCAACTGCCACCACAATCTGAGCAGCCACGAATGCTTCCTCAAAGTTCAGAGAGGAGGTAGACCTGCCAGAGCCATCTTAGAGCCTAATAACTGACAAGGCAGCAATCTCCTAGCCCACGATCAGGACATGATTCAACCTCTGATCGCCATTCTCCCCAGCATTATGAAGCCGCACCATCTGGGATCTTGCCATAGAGAGAAGGTTCTAGGCACTCGATAAAAAGATCGAGAATGCTCTCAATAATACCTCCTTGGCGCAGCCCTACAAAGGATTCAATAGCGAGCTACCCTTTGCACCGAGGATAATGCAGGAGCCACTCTCTTGACACTTTAAGGTGCCTCAGTTTCAGACCTACGGCGGGATTGCCGACCCTGTCGATCATTTGGACACTTTTAAGATGTCGATGCTCCTTCAAGGAGTGACAGATGGCATCCTCTGTCCAGTGTTCCCTACTACCCTCAAAGGTGTAGCTCGACAGTGGTACTTAAGTTTGAAACTGACCTCAATTCACTCTTTTGAAGAGCTATACTGATCTTTTATCGATCACTTTGTCAGCAGCCGGTGACAGCAAAAGCGATCTGACTACCTTCACACCATCAAGCAAAAGGAGTGGGAGTTGTTCCATGCCTTTGTCAGCCATTTTAATGTGACGATCCTAGAGGTTTGCGATCTGGACTAGTCGATCGTGATATCCATTATGATGGACGGGCTATTGAAGAACGATCTTAAAAAGTTGTTGATAAAGACTTTTTCTCAAGATTATCTCGATATGCTTGTCTGTACGGAGAAGTATACCCGCACGGAGGAGGTTTTCGTAGAAGAGACCCCTGTCAGTTCTATTGTGGTAGGACAGAATAAGGAGTACTTTCCAAGATGAAAGGAGAGAACCCATCAACGCTCTTGAAGGTGGAAAAATGAGAGCCCTTGGGATCATCGATCTCGAAGTCCTAAGAGAAGGGATCGATAGCCCTCACCTTCGAGGCGTTATACTAATTATACGCCTTTGAATTTTTTAGGGGATGGTATTGATGGAAATGTGAGCCGAGCAGCCTCAGCCTCCGAGGATGCGAACGAAACTTGAGCGCTGCGATCCAAATAAGTACTGCTTCTACCATCATGACCACGTTCACGATACCAAAGATTGCCTTTAGCTCCAAAATGAGATTGAGAGGCTCATTAGGTAGGGGAGGTTGAACTGCTTCATCTGGGGGAAAGCACCTCAACAACGACCTCTTCTGAGGGCTCAGCAGCCATTCTCTTTGCCTCAGCAGTCATTCTCTTTGCCTCAGCCACAGCTAGTACCGGCATAGTCGGAGAGACAAGAAGCAAGGGGATAGGCAGTAGCAAAAAATCGACCCATACGAGAAATCTACATGATAACTGGGGGGTCATCTGGGTTAGCAGAGCTTCCAGAGACGAAGAGGTCGAGGCTTGAGGGTGGACTCGGAGATGCCATTATATTTACCGAGGAGGACGCAGAGGGTGTGCAAGCCCTGCACAATGATGCGGTGGTTGTAATTGCAAATATTACTGATTATACTATATATCGTATATTTATTGATAATGGAAGCTTGGTTGATATTTTGTATTACTCTATTTTCTTCTAAATGAGATTTACTCCGGATCAATTGAGTAGGTTCGATACCCTAATTCAGGATTTCTCCATAGGCTCGGTGATTTCAGAGGGGATGATTAGGCTGCCTATTATAGTGGGCACTCTATCATAGTGAACGATGATCCAAATCAATTTTTTGATGGTTAAACTTTCTTCAGTCTATAATGCAATCCTTTACCGTCCAAGTTTATGGACTTTAAAGGCCGTAGTGTCGAGATATCACTTGATGATGAAGTTTCCAACAAAGAATGGAGTAGGACAAATTCGAGGCAACCAGGATATGGCTCGATGATATTTTGCTGCCAAGCTTTCGAGCAGAAGGCCAACCATCCTAAGCAAAGGCCTGATTCGAACTCCTAATAGGGCTGGATGCCCAAAACGATCTGGTCGAGAAATGCACCCAGTCATCTGAGAACCTCCTAGAGGTCCTACTGAGGAAAGAGAATCTCAACTAGACACTGAAGATCAGCTCACTCCTTGATGAAGTAACAAAAGATCGGCTAACGCTCTTTTGTAGAAAAATATTGATCTTTTTGTCTGATCGACCGCAGACATACCTAGCATAGACCTGGAGGTGATGTCCCACTACTTGAAAGTGGATCCAACTTGTCCCCTGGTGAAGCATAAGAAGCAAAGCTTCGCCCCAGAGCGTCAGAAGGCTATAGCTGAGGAGGTGGACAAGCTAGTCAAGGCTGGCTTTATTAGAAAAGCAATATACCTAGACTGGTTGGCGAATATCGTCTTAGTCAAGAAGGCAAACGAGAAGTGGTGCATGTACATCGACTTTACCAACTTAAATAAAGTCTGTCCTAAGGACAGCTATCCGTTGCCTCGGATCAACCAACTGGTGGATGTAACTTCAAGATATGAGCTCCTTACCTTTATGGATATCTTCTCCGGTTATAATCAGATCCGGATGGCACCTGAGGATGAGGAGATGTTACAGGATGATGTCCTTTGACTTAAAGAATGCAGGGACTACCTATCAATGGTTGGTGAACAAAATCTTCAAAGATCAAATCGACCGTAATATGGAGGTATATGTGGATGACATGTTGGTCAAGAGCCAATTTACTCTAGATCATATTGTGACCTTCAAGAAACTTTCGACACTCTCCGTCAATTCTAGATGAGGCTGAACCCAGCAAGTGCGCCTTCGAAGTTACCTTAGGCAAATTTTTTGGATTTATAGTCTCGCGAAGAAGCATCGAGATAAATCCTGAGAAGATCAAGGCAGCCCTTGAGATGACACCATCAAGAACTGTTAAAGAGGTGCAGCGCCTGACCGGCAAGGTTACTTCGCTCAACCACTTCATCTTCAGATCAGCCGTGAGATGTCTCCCTTTTTTTCAGATCCTCAAGCAGCCAAAAGACTTTCAGTGGACTACTGAGTGCCAGAAGGTGTTTAAAGAGTTGAAACAATATCTCAGCTCTGCATCTTTGCTCATGAAGCCCCAGCCTGGTGAGGTGCTGTTACTATATCTCGCCGTTTCTCCAGTGACGATTAGCTCAGTCCTTGTCCGAGAAGAAGGATGGATTCGGAAGTCCATATACTACGCCAATAAAGTCCTTCATGATATAGAAACCAGATACTTCAAGTTGGAGAAGCTGATTTTTATACTGGTCATCACGATGAGGAAACTTTGGCCTTATTTTCAGGCTCATACCATTGTGTTGCTTGCTGATCAACCAATCAAGACCGTCCTCTATGATCCAGATACCTCGGGACGGATTGCGAAGTGGGCCCTGAAATTTTTTTTCAGAGTTGGATGTGCAATACTATCCGAGGCCTTCCATCAAAGCTCAAGTGTTGGCGGACTTCATCCTCGAGTGTACCATTCCAAACGGACGGAGCTCAGAAAGTGGAGAGAACTTAAAAAATGCAGAGAGTTCAAATGAAGAACTAAATGTGGGAGCTGATCCTGAGGAGTTATGGATCCTGCATGTTGACGGCTCATCAAATTCATCAAGATCAGGGGCTGGGCTTATCTTAACCGATCTTGAAGGTGATGTGGCAGAGTATGCTCTGCACTTCGAATTATCGACCACCAACAATGAAGCAGAGTATGAAGCTCTGAATGCTGGCATAAAAGTCACGAAAGAAGCAGGAGCTCAACGTCTAAAGGTCTTCAGCGACTCTCAATTGGTAGTTGGACAAATCAAGAGCAGATACGAGGCCTGAGAGGAAAACAAGAAGAGATACCTTCAAAAGATAAAGGATTTCACCTTATCTTTTTTGAGTTTTGATATTCAACAGGTCAGAGCAAAAAATGCTAGAGCAAACGTATTATCAAGGCTAGCAACCTTATTACCTGCTGACTTAGAAAAAGGGACCTACTTTGAGATATTAAAGACCTCGAGCCTCGAAGAGCCTCTTATTGTCTAGCAAGTTGACGAGGAACCTAGCTGGATTGATTCTCTACTCAAGTATTTAAGATCAGGTAAGTTACCATCTGATCGCAAGGAGGTCCGAAAGATAAGGAAGCATGCTGCTCATTATATTTTTAATGATGATAAGCTGTACAAGCGATCATTTTCTCTATCTCTCTTGAAGTGCTTGTGCCCATCTGAGACTGATTACGCGCTACAGAAGAGAGGGACTTGCGGAAGTCACTTGGGAGGTAGATCTCCATCTTATAAGATTCTTCGATAGGGCTACTAATAACCCACTATGCAATAAGATGCAGACAGCTTTATCAGGAAGTGCGTGCTAGAGAAATTTCAATATTCAGCATTAGCCGACAGCATTTTTGAGAAATTTCAATATTCAGCATTAACCGACAGTATTTTTGAGAAATTTCAATATTTAGCATTAGCCAGCAGCATTTCTGACTCCCATCAGCGCCCCTTGGCCATTTGCTCAATAAAAAATGGATATTCTTGGTCTTTTTTTCGAGCGTCAGGTCAGCGCAAGTTTTTTCTGATGACTATCGATTATTTTACAAAGTGGATTGAAGCCGAGCCTCTGGCCCATATAATCGAGGTAAGAGTAAAGAATTTTATTTAAAAATTTATTATCTGTCGGTATGGTCTTTCCGAAGTGCTAATCATAGACAACAGCAGATAATTCAGCGACGCTCGATTCCACAAATTCTGTGAAAGCAATGAAATAGAACATCGCTTCACATCAGTAGGCTACCCACAAGCAAATGGAGAGGTGGAAGTAACCAATAGAACTCTCTTACAGGGCTTAAAGATCAAATTAGATCAGACAGGAGGGTCATGGATAGATGAGCTTCATCATATGTTGTGGGCTTACCGGATCACCTAGAGGATCCTAATTGGTGAGACTCCTTTCAATCTCGCATTTGGGACTAAAGAAGTTATATCTATAGAATTTAGGCTCCTATCCCTCAGAGTTGAGGAGTACAATAAAGATACCAACTTAGTATAGCTCCGGACTAACCTCGATTTGATCGAAGAAAGCAGGGAACGTGCTGCCATGAGCATAGTTGCCTATTGTTAGAGGGTGGCTAAGCATTATAACGCTCGGGTCAAGTCCAAAGAATTTCGAGCTGGCAACCTGGTGTTGCAGTGAGCTAAAATTTCGTAGCCCACTGAGCAAGAGAAGCTATCATCCAACTAGGAAGGTCCCTATCAGGTGGATGAAGTCGTACGCTTGGGGATATATCGGCTGAAGCAACTCGGTGGGACTACTCTCCCTAGATCATGAAATTCAGCCAACCTACGTATGTATTATCAGTGATGTTGTAACATCATATTATTATATATATGAATTTGTAGATTCATCAACTCGTGTTTGCATATAAAGGTGGCATGAAAAGCTGAAACTCCTGTTCGATGAGCTCTACAAAGATTTCTCTGATCGGAATCATCTCAACAAAAATTTTTTAGATTGAAACCGACCTTACAATTTTTTTTTTGATCAAAACTGACTTTTTAAGGATTCATTTGATCAGAATCATCTTAACAGAAGTTTCTTTGATCGGAACTAACCTTATTGAGATTTTTTTGATCGAAATTGACTTTTCAAAGTTTCTTTTGATCGAAATCGTCTTAACAGAAGTTTTTTTTGATTGAAACTAATCTTATAGAAGCTTTTTGATCAAAATTGATCTCATAAAATTTTTTTTGATTGAAATTGATCTTATAGAAGTTTTTTTGATCGAAACTGATTTTTCAACAATTTCTTTGATCGAAATCATCTTAACAGAAGTTTCTTTGATCAAAACTAATTTTTCAAGGATCCCTTTGATCAGAATCATCTTAACAATTTTTTTTTTAATCGAAACTGACTTTTCAAAGATTTTTTTAATAGAAATCATCTCAACAGAAGTTTCTTTGATCGGAACAGATCTCACAGAAGTTTCTTTGATCGAAACTGATCTTACAAAAGTTTCTTTGATCGGAACAGATTTTTCAAGAATTTCTTTAATTATAATCATTTCAACAGAAGTTTCTTTGATCGGAGCTGATCTTACAGAAGTTTCTTTAATCAGAACTAACTTTTCAAAGATTTTTTTGATCAGAATCATCTCAACAGAAATTTCTTTGATTGGAACTGACCTCACAGAACTTTTTTTGATTGAAACTAACTTTACAAAGATTTCTTTGATCGGAATCATCTCTATAGAAGTTTCTTTGATTGAGACTGACTTTATAGGTGTTTCTTTGTTCAAAACCAGAGTTTCTTTGGTTAAAACTATTTTTATCGAAGTTCCTTCGCTCGGAAGAGTTCTATCTCCCTTAAGTTGAAATGGATTCATCTAAATTCTTAAGGTCGGAATTGAATCAAGTTGGGATAATTCTAAGTCCCTTAAATCAAAGCTAGCCTCTGCATGTTGAATAAAAATATGCGAGCATAAATAAAATGCGGAGGGTATGAAGAAAAATAAACTTCATTCATTTTTTCAAAATTTTTATAATGACCTTGAAAGGTCCAAGTAAAAAAAAAAGAAATAGAGAGCCTAAGGGGCAGCATTTGGTGCAGGAGTATCCGTCGTGGGTGCATCGACTGCAGTGAATTTTCAGACTTCATCCAAAAAATTCAGATTTAATTCTAGATACTTGACAGCAATCCTGTCTCGGACCAGCTGCTTCCTACCAATATAAGCATCAGTGGCAAACTCAATTTTATCATTGTAGTACTTCTCTGATGCTCGAAAATCTTCAACGGCCTTTGAGGCAGCCTCTGCTATCTTCTTCTCAACTACCTCAACTGTGGCTTTATTCTTCTCTAGGAGGGTTTCGAGGTCCTTTATTCTCGTTGCCTGTGTTTTCTGGATGCCTATCAGCCATAAATTTTCTTCTACAGCTCCTCTTAGGGTTGCTTCAATGCTTCAGCCTTGTCCTTTATGACTTTTGTTTCGGTGTCGGCCTTGTGCTTCCTCGCCTCTGTCGAAACCTCATGAGAATGCTCCATATATCCGTTTAGATAATGGATGAGCTATTAAAAGAGAAAGCCTTTTATCAATAATATCATAAGTGTATGCTTAGAATAAATAAAATACTACAGAAACTTCAACTTATCCGGATGAAGCATTCCATAGCTTCTTTCCTTATTGCCCCATGCAATTTGGCCAGCAACTTGTTTGCATCGATTGGGAGGAGCATCCTAGTAGACAACTCATGTGCCGGCTTATAATCTTTCAAAGCTGAAGCCTCAAGCTTCAGACCAGCTGGTGCAGTCTCAGAAGCCCCAGCTGCCTCGGCTGGTACCTCTTATGGAGAGAAGTTGACGACTTGAGGGGTCGGCAGGCTCAGAATTGCTTTTTCTGACAGGCTCTGAGTTATTTCTTTGAGGACTTGATTTGTTTGGCTTTTTCGACCCCCATCAGAAGCTGAAACAGCAGACGAGCTAGATTGAACCCTCACAATTCTGATGTTGTCGATGCAGGAAGATTTGGGTCTTGACCTAGAAGCCGATGATGCGGGGGGACTTTTAACCTTAGTGCGGGTGCTCCAGCACTCATAGACTCAGCTACTCTTTTTTGATGGGTCTTCTTTTCTAATTTTTTCAGCAAATTCAGATCCATCTTTGCAACCAAAGCAATCAAGTGGTTAGCATAAAGATAAAGTAAAAATCAGAGAACACAAGACTTTGAGGCAGGCAACTCATGAGCACCTTGGGGACCGACCTGACTGATGCTGACATTAAACAAGATCTGCACCGATAGGAGCTCCTTCAGCATCGGGACCTTAAAGCTGCGCAAGGTTTTCACCTCCTATCTTAGGCTCCTTCAACATGGCCTCTTGAGGTTCACCCCAGGCGACAAGCCCCCAATCATCGTTTAATGTCTGAGGGATGAATAGAATATGCTCTTTCCAGTCGTGGACAATGGAAGGAGTATCCTGGATCAATGGACGAACATTCTTCTTCTTTCATAGTGTCACATACAACCACCTGCGTGATCTAGGATGCCTCTTGAGATTGAAAAAAGAACCAAAAAGTATGATGCTGGGATCAATCCCAGTTAATATGCATACTGCAGTAAAACCACAAATATGCTATCATGAATTCGAGACTATTGAACTCGACGATATCTCAAAAAATTGAAAAAGAGCTATAAAGAAAGGATGAAAGGAAAGCCTCAGCCCAGCCTGGAAGCATTCCTCATAGAGGCTCATCTGACCTGGGAGAGGTTGGCAAACTCGATCGTTCGGCTCCGAAATTTTTAGTTGAAATATCGGAGGGATTTGAAACTGCTCATGGAGCAATACTACATCCCTCTCCATTAGCTTGGACTGAAATTCCAGTGGGGTGAAGTCGGGGTCTCCAGAATCTATTCCCTTCGTAGTAAAAAAAGCTCTGAAGTGAAAGACAAAGGAGAGGAACATACGGCAAAAGAAAAGTTTCAAAAAATTTGTCTCATCTGGGGTTTAAATAAATCCAAACTCAGAAGATCTCCAAACGATACTTTCTCTCAGAGTATTAATGACAGGAGGCATGATCGATGAGGTCTGAATGGATGCTTGATGCATGGCAGTCACCAGTCGGGTACAGCTTCTACCGTCGATATAGCAGTTAATGCCAGTGGTAGGCAAATCATGCCTTGCACCATTTTCGAAAGGATGTGAAGAGATGCATGATGGTACCTGCCACATGGAGGTGATTTGAATTCTGATCTTTTCAAAATCTGTACAATAGATATGAGTCATATAGCTCAGATTGTGACTCAGATTATGCCTTATGATTTGAATCATAACTAAATTCCTGGTATGGATTGGAATTCGACGTATATCGCTCGAAATGTGATTATACTCATCAATTCAAACACAGTGAACATTAATGACAGAATTGAATTTTATTCATTTGCATTAAAATGATTACAAAGTTCAGATTACAAAAGAAAATTACATCTTCTGTCTGGGCGACCACATTGACTTTGTTTATCTCAATAATGCATCAGGATATTTTTGTGAACCTCCTTGTGCTGTCTTCTATCACGGCCTTCAGACTTTCATCTGAGAAGCTGGCTTACAGAAGCTTGACATTGTCAGTAGGAAGGTGCGCCCGAGCCATGATCTTACACCTCTTGAAGTCTGCGGAGAATGTTGTCTTGCAAGCCTGGTTTATGATTTTATCTTCTCTTTTTATCAGCCGATGTATCCTTTTGAGAGCATTCGTAGTGAGAAGCTTCTGATCTGAGAGTTGACGATGGAGAAAAGCTTGGCTTTCTCTCTCCTCTTTCAGCTTTTCCTTCAGGTACTCTACATTTATCAGAGCCTCTTGAAGTTCACTTTGAGGTGTAAACGGCTCTTGAATCATCCAAATCCTCTTGGAGGCAGAGCCTTCATCCCTCTGAGGTATTATGGCTTGCTCTATCTGAGGTTCTGGCCCTTTTAGCTAAGCTCCTGCTAGGGCTCTTTTGAGAACGAACCTCAAGAGGGATAAAGTCTCGACCCCTTCTTCCTTCGAGCGTCCTCCTTAGGTGTTTTATATCATTACGGGCTCGGCAACAGTCTGTCTTAGCCCCAGATCTCTGCTTCTCGAGATCTTCAATCTTCTTCTCAGTTCTTCTTAATTTGTCATCTCGATGATCGATCATTTCTCAGGCTTCTCGAAGGGCATCCTTAGAAGAGTTGACTTTTTTTGTCAACTCGACGGTAGCCGATTGTTCCTACTCCAAAAGATACTTCAGTCAGTCTATTTCTTCCTTCACTGTTGCAAGCTCTAATGCTGAAGCTTCAGAGGTGGAGCTGACAAAGCTGGCTAGATAATTTCCAACCTATATACCAAAACTATTAAATATAGCAAGCTACAGGAGATCAAAAGGAAGGATCCAAAGACTCCTTACCTGAGCAAGAGATCTAAGGGCACCCGTCATCTGTTGTTGAGCCCCTTATTCATCCAGGTACTATTTTTAAGCAGGAGAAAAAAAAATTTCTCAAAAACTCCACTGTAGTCTTGAGATTCTCTGCCATGGATGGAATAGAGGGCACCGGTTGTAAAGGACTTGCTTGGAAAATGATCGAAGGAAGGCATTTGATAGGAGCCATCTGCTCCAAAGACTCTCCAGTCTCCACTGCCACTATCAAAAATTTTTTAGGATGACTAACTGCGTTTATCGCCTATGCCTTCTCTGTCGAAGTCTTCTTCATCAAAACCCCCTCTGGTGGAGCTTTCACCACAGTCTCTAATGGGGAAACTATGGACTCGGCAATCAAAAGAGAATTTTCATCCCTTACGGTCATGGTAGCTGATTCAATGGCCTAAACTTTGACATCGCCACTCACTGGGGTCGAAGGATCTACGAACAGAACTTTGACCTGCCTTTTTTGGGCCGATACCTGTTCAAGCTTTCTCAAGAACTTTGGATTCATCCTATCTTTGAGAGTCATAGTGAGAATCTAGAATGAAGGGGGATTACAGTCGCCTCCTCAACATACTTGAAAAATAGATTTAAAAGAGGGTAAAAAAGACAGAGAGCCACTGCTAAAAAAATTAAATTCTTGAAAAGACTGCCATATGAGTGTTTTAAGCTAAAATTCAGTGCAGGGGCAAAATGATAATTTTAAAATTTTTTCAAAATTACTATTTTACAACGAAATTATTAATTAATCTCATTAATTAATACTAATTAATCCTACACTAGGATCTAAATATGATACAACAGCATGTATTTAAATTTAAAATTCAAATTTGAAACAGTAAACTTTTTACTGTACTGTATTCAGAACACATCACCTTTTGCAGGTAGTCGATCATCGCAATCTGATCACCGTCGGAGGGCTCTGATCGTCACGTCGCAGCCACATAAGTGTCTGACCTCTGTGGATCGTCCACACGAAGCTCCCGTCTGATCGGCTCCTCACGAATGCTAGTTCATGATTTCACCCTTTTGATGGCTGATGTTGATCGAACTCCTTCGATCGATGTGTGTCGACTCCTCGGATGCTCCAGATCGTCTACACGATTGGTTGAGAGGCTGATGGATCTCTTCCTGAAATTTGGTGGACTCACGACACTCGTGGCACACCAATCTCACTTCCCGAATCCTAGGTAGAAACCTTAGGGTACATACCAAAAATCCTGTGCCCACTTCTCTCTCCTTTTTCTCTCCTCTCGGTAAATTTTGAACACTTCAAAATTTTTAAGAACCTCCCCACGCCCCTTATCTCTTCTTTCTTTCATTGCCCACGCCCCCTCCCTTTATCATTTTATAAAACATCGCAAGAGATGTTGAAAGCGTGTGAGTGGATAAGAAGAGGTGGTTGCTCACTTGAATTCAAATCAAATTTGAATTCAAGTGCCAACCAATCTTATCCTCATCCATTTGTGCGAGAAAGAAGAGATGGCGTGGCCCTTTTTTTTTTTCTTTTTTTGTGCGTGGAGACTTTCATGAGAAATAATTTCTCGTGTGAAATATGGGGCGCACAAAAGAGGATAAGCTGGCGCATGGTTATTTGGTTATCCATTCAAATTCAAAACCCCTTTGAATTTGGATGGGTAACAAATCAAGTTAATCCAAATAATTGGCGCACAGAAACATGGGCATGAGAGAGCTTTGCGTGGGAGAAAATTCACGAGAAAATTTTTCTCGTGAATTCAAATGGGCGCAAGGAAGTTGGGTGGCATAGGAAATTTAAAACAGGGTGGTTTGATTCAAATTGAGCCAACCTAATTAAAATAGGTTAAGCACAATTAGACCAGATTAAACCCAACACAATTAGGCTCAATAAAATTCTAATCAAATCAGGAATTAACTAAGCCTAACCCCTGATCAAATCAGGGACTAAACCACCTTAGCAATTAGATCAACACTTAACCTAATCGGGTCAATTCAAACTAAATCCAATTCAATTGGACTTGATCTAAAAATAATTACTCAATCAAATTGAGTTAATTAACGATCAAATCACTAATTAAATCTCTCATAAATATTGAGTCCAAAATCGATGGGCAATTAGGCATCAGAGACCATCGATATGAAATCCTGATCAAAGAGTTCAAATTTCAAATTCAAAATTTGAAATTCAAAATTTTGATCCCGGTACCCAAAATGTGTGGAACTCATGATCAGAGAATCCTAATTCTTAATCATAGAGTCCCAGATACATAAGACTCATAATCAGCCATCAGATCAGAAAGGAACCTCTAATGTGTCTAACCCCGTAGGTTCGAACCTAAGCCGGTAGCACAGGAACCAATTCCTGTACTAATCGAAGTGACCATCTAGCAATGGTACCCGACGACCGGATAGGTCGAATAGTCGCAATCATAACATTCAGAACCTACGTGAATATGGTTACCGTATAATTCATCCCTTTTGACCCCTGTGTTTAGGACGACTCAGGATTAAACTGTCAACCCTGATGAGATCATCCGAATCGTGCTCAACTCAATTAGTCCTGTGACTCCTCACTAGGACTACCCTGATCAAGATTTTGCTAAATTTAAACATGATTGTACACAGCTCCTAAACTGAAGTGGTCAATCCCATCTTGACACACGCACCGATAAGTCAAGTACTTGACTACACCCAGCAGCCTTCCGTCACTGAATTAGAAATTCAGGTAGTCTAGTGCCTAAGTGCAGTGAGTTGCTTGCAAGTCACCGTGACAGTCTCAGGTCGGAGGGACATTTATACCCATATCCCATCGAAGCAGATCTTGACAGCAGAAATAGCTCCGGAGTCGGTCACGTTCAGTGCAGATGTACCATTACATCTCACCTGTGTGCCATACCAGTGTCTCCACATTCCTTGGTTATGAGGACAACCAACCCATATGGCACACAACGACCTATGCTCGATAAACATTGTCGTCCTTGATAACAACGTATCATTTGATCGCGAACAGGTTTAAGGACTAAGCGATAAATCCTCCTTTGTCGAGTCTAAATAGTCCTAAGGACTTCACCACAACACAGGAGTTCATTAGAAGATGACACATTTGTAATGAAAAAATACCAACATAATTTTTATTTATTTATAATTCATGTAATAATACAAAAGGAGCACAACCGTCAACAGGCTGACGATTGGCTTTGAGACACTATTCCCAACAGAGTGGTCCCATCAATTGCAACCATTCACAACAAGCCCTATCCGTCAGACTAACATCATCAATTTTAAATACTGAAAACACATGTGAAAATATGAGAGCGCGCATCCTCAAATCCGAGGTATGATTTTAGAAGTATTTCTTTCGTCTGATTCTCAAATTTAAGAGTAGGGGGTAGTATTGTGGTGGTACTGTGGATACCTTAGATCAGTATGTTATCATGGATACCTCTGGCCAGCGAGCTATCTTATGATTGCCAACCCAACCATTGAGCTAAGGTATGTGGAGCTGAGCTATTTATATCCAGTCTGATGTGCAATCCATCTAGCACATAAGCTTCCTCTGTTATCTTGGACAGTCAATTTTTTAGCATGTGCAATAGCTGTTCATCTGGAGTGGATAAGTCCGGACGTAACTAACTTTTCACGTCTCACGAGAATAGATAAGGGCTAGAATATCTCGTCTATTAATAGCACGTCCAACAACCTGATAACCTAAGAACCACACGTTCTCATGATGGTTCAGTTATATCCTCTATAAATAACTAAAGCTCTGAGGACCCAGGTAAGTAACCCCTCTTAGAGAATTGGTTGCTGCTTCTACTGTTTTTTGATTCTTGACTTGAGCGTCGAAGGATTCTCACTGGAGTGAAAATCTTTGGTCCGAACTTTATTTTATAGGTCACTTCAGCACTATTGCGGAAGGTCCAATCGCCCACCTTCTGACCTCAGCTGAAATAAGCAGCAACAGATACCTTAAAAACTTAAAGTGCCTTAAGGATTCCGTGCTTCCAACCATCATCTAATGTATAAGGAGTTGTTTCATAAATGATTAAACTGAAAAAAAAAACTTTTGATGGTCTAATCTTGGAAAGTAGCAATGTAATAGCAGTAAGGGATATCAAAGGTGTGGATCATTTGATCAGGATCGTCCGTATGTTGTATAGCCCGTATTTTAGAGGGCTGTCAATAGCAACTCTATTTCCCAAGTCCTCTAGAATCCTATCCAAATTATGCATTTATTTGTCCAATAAATCCAAGTCAAAGTCTGCCTACTTGTCAGGCTGGGGTTTTTTTTTGTCCATTATGCTGTCTGGTTGAATGGTGCTTTAAGATTTGTGCTATGTCTCTTCTTGGCATGATTGCTGGAGATCTAGTGGGCTACTATCGTTGTCAATATCGGAGTTCATGGTGACCAGCTTGTGGGAGCATCCGAAGGGCTTGAAGGGTGTTGAACGATTGAAATCGAGTCGAAGGAGGGCGGTGCAAGGATGCACCGTCTAGATCTCACCGAAGCTGTCATTGATGGAGGTGAGTGACTTGTTGCGGTGGTTCTCGAAGGTTGTCGAGATCTCAATGGAGGGCCTCAAGGAGAGATCGAAGCATTGGGTGGCCATGGCGGTGGTGGCGAGAAGTTTGGGAAGGTGGGTGGCACCGAACTTGGTGGCCCAAGATTTCCAACTCCGTGCTGGAATTAAGGGATTGGTGGTGGTGTATGGACTAAAGAGGGGATTCCTCCTCTTTCAGTTTGGAGATGTTGAGGAATGAGACATTGTTCTTCGATGCCCATGGAATGTGGCGGGGCAGCCGCTGGCGTTGGAACTATGGCAGCCAGGTTTCTTTCTGACAGATGGTGTGATCAGCACTGCACTGGTTTGGGTCTAGTTGTTGCGCTTACTGACAGAGTACTGGGAGAAGGCTGCGATCTAGGAGATTGTGCACCCCGTCGATGATCTCTCCTCTGTCGACGACTACACGTTGGAGATGAGACGGCTAGGGTTTGCCCGAGTGTCCGTGAAGATTGAGCTTTTTTGATCATTGAGGCTGGAGGTGCTCGTTAAAGGATCGAATGGGCTCTTCTGACAGTGTTTTGTCTTTGAAAACTTGAAGGGGTCTACCTGAGATGCAGCTTCTTCCACCAACCGGAGGAGGGGTGTTGGGTCGATGGGTCTTCAGGGGGTGCAGCGGCCGGTTTGAATCCGGAGAATGTGGTCTGGGAAGAGGAGCCGGAAGGGCTGCTAGGAGTGGAAGGTTCACGCTTGGGACCATGGCTACTGGCTATCTGGTGGCATAAAGCGGGGGTTGAGATGGCAGACGAAGGAAGGAAGAAGATGGGGGAGTCGACTCGCCATACCGTCGTGAGTTGACTCAGATCGACTAGGCCTGTGATGGACTTAGAGCGGATCAATCCAATCGCAGGATCTAACAGCTGGATTCAGCCGAGCAAATTTGCTTGATGGAGATCATCCGCCAGGACGGACGGTGCGGATGGTGCCAGGATCCGTATAGGGGATGGGAAGGCACTGGAGTCTGGCGCTAACCCTTTCGGCCTGCTGGGCGTTGGGGTTTTGGGTCGCGGCATGGAGAGCTCAACGAAGCGGGCGTCGGGCCAGGTGGGTGGGCCACGAGCGGTGGGCTCAACCTAGCCTAAGTGCACCTGGCCCCCTGAATTTGATGTGGGTCGAGCACCACTCAGGCCCAATGGAAAGGATTTAGGGTTGGATGGCCCCAAGAAGGGGTCCTCAAGGAAGACCAGGGCCAAAAGAAAGGCCGATGCTTCATCTCAGCCTTCCAGGGAGTAGGTAGATGGCCCTGGGGAGTTCGGGGTCTTCCTGTTTTCTGTCAGAGCCCTAGAGGTGGTGGGTGAGGCGGCCTCAGAGACTGGCAGGGTAGCATGGGTGCCAGCTATCCCTGACAGGGTAGGGACGTTGGTGCAGACGATGGAGCTATGCTCGAAAGATGACACCTGGGAAGACATTGTGCGTGGGGGTCCGAGGCAACCGGTCGGTAGTATGGACCCTTCCCACAAGGTTGCCATAGCCAGAATCAGACAGGCCATCTAAGAGGAGGGAGTGAGCATGGAGCCACTTGATCCGATGGATGATGGGGTTGGGTGAGGAGCTCAGGATGGGGAGGGGTCTAGTGAAGGCCCTCCTCCGATCATGCCTTCTCCATGAGACTACTGGTTTGGAACACCTGAGGGGCAGGGAAGCCCTTCTTCTGGTCGACCTTCGATCGATTGATGCAGCAGTGCAGTCCTGATGTTTGTGTCCTGAGCGAGATCAGGCTATCTGGAGTGAGTCTTGCTTGGGATAGACGGTGGATCTTGAGGACATGGAGCACCTACACGGTGGAGTCTAGGGGCCTATTGGGAGGCATCTTGGTGATGTGGCATTGTGGCTCAGTCAGGGTGGATGCTTTTCACAGATGTGAGCAGCAGGTGGCTTTGATCATCTCGACACAGACTGGCCAACTCTGGCTTCTATCTGACGTTTATGCGAGCACCAACTATAGGGAGCAGAGGGTGCTTTGGGTTGAGATTTTCATGCTGTTGTTGCAGGGTATGTCATCCGTCGTTGTCGGTGACTCAACTGCATTGTGGGCCCTCATGTTAAAAGAGGTGGCAAGCAGGCAGGGGATGGCATTGAGTCTAGAGAGTTTAGAGGCTTCATCAGTGAGGCTGGTTTGATCGATCTAGGCTATGCGGGTCCTCAATTCACCTGGTGTAATAATTATCAAGAGGTGGCTTAGGTTTGGAAGAGGATCAATTGGGCGCTTGCTTCTTCAGAGTAGACCCATCATTTTCAAGGGTACCATGTTCAGCACCTATCGAGGATCACCTTGAATCACTGTCCGATCCTCATCTCCACGAATGGTCTTGACCTTCTTAGGGCCCATTCCAGTTTGAAAATTTTTGAACTTTCTATCTGTGGTCGTGGGACCTCACTCAGAAGGTGTGGAGGATGCCTATGTGTGGGAATGCGACGTATAGGGTGACTCAGATGTTGGAGCTTGTCAAACACAGGCTCCTTCGGTGGAACCGCCATGAGGTGGGTGATATTTTCAGACAGACCGAGCAGGTGGAGGCGGATATCATGGAGTTGCAGTTGAGGGAGGATCGAAAGGGGAGACTCTAGGAGCCGGCACTGCAGGAGCTTTGAGGCAAGCTCTCAGAGTACCACTCTTTATTGAGACAGCAGGAGACCTTCTGGAGGTAGAAGTCTAGGGTTCAATGGATTCGGAAGGATGATAGGAATACCAGATTCTTTCACCAGTCTATCATGATTCGGAGGTCCACCAACCGCATCAGGCAGTTGCGGGACAGCGATGGTAGGGCCGTGGATGATAGTGAGGGGATTCATGGGCAGCTCCTTCAAATTTTCAGGGATTACTGAAAGGCACCTTTGGGGGAGGACTACCTCATCTAGGGGGCCCAGCTAGTGACTTGCATCTCCGAGCAGGAGAATTTTGCCCTGACTCATTCGATGTCGGCTGAGGAGGTGAGTGGTGCCCTCTAGTCCCTTGGAGAGGACAAAGTCCCGAGGTCCAATGGTTTTCCTTCACTTTTCTTTCGCAGGTACTGGCCGATTGATCATGAAGAGGTGGCGGAGGTGATTCAGCTAGTTTTTGAGTGCAAGGGCATTCCGATGGAGTGGAAGAAGACTCTGATTACTCTCATCCCTAAGTGGCTTGATGCGTCGCTCTCAAGCCACTTTAGACCGATTAGCCTCTGCATCACTCTTTATAAGGTGTGTGCTAAAATCTTGGTCAGTCATCTGAAGTCGATCATGCTTCGTCAGATCTGTCCAGAGCAAGGTGCCTTTGTTGGTGGCGGTCCATCACCGATAATGTTTTGCTGGTGTAGAAGTTTATGCATAACCTCCAGTGCATCCACGGTTACCATTTCCTGATGGCGATCAAACTGGATATGAAGCGGACGTACGATCGAATGAGTTGGCCCTATGTCCGACAGACTCTTCAGGAGCTGGGCTTTTCGGAGTGGTGGATAGGTTGAATCATGGATTGCGTAGAGTCTCCAAGCTTTGCCATCCTGATCAATGGCACCCCGATGGATTTCTTACATTCTTCTATTGGACTTCTCTAAGATTGCCCTCTATCCTCATACTTATTTATTTTGTATGCTGACGCTTTGTCCAGAGCATTGAGGGTAGCTGTTCAGGGGTTGACGTTAGAGCCCTACTGGCCTGCCTCTGATGCCCTGCCACTCTCATACCTTCTTTTTGTAGATGATTGCCTCTTCATCGATCAGATCTCGGCTTGGAATATAGAGTATTTTGTCTCCATTGTCGAGGCATATTGCCGATCGTTTGGCCAGATGGTGAACATTCAGAAGTCCTCGATCATCTTTAGCCTTCGGATGAGGATCCAGACAAAGCAGACAGTTCGGATGAGGCTTGGGATCCAGGAGCAGACCGAGATGCTAATCTATCTAGGTGTTTCGATCATGGAGAGGCATTTTTGAAGAGTCGAGTGCAGACCCATGGAGCAGCGGATCCAAGAGCACCTTGAGAGATGGCAAGCTACTACCCTCTCTCTAATGGACAAGATGACCCTTGTGAGGTCAGTATTGAGCTCTCTCTCAGTATATCTCCTGACAAATATGATTGTGCTGATTTCTTACCTTAGGGAGCTGGAGCAGCGATTTCAAAATTTTCTCTGGGGCCCTAGTCATGACCGTCATGGGATTCACTTTTTGAACTGGGAGGTGATTTGCCAGCCTATAAGGGATGGTGGTCTAGGGATCCAGTCTTTTATGATGAGAAGGGAGGCTTTAATCACCAGGCATGCTGTTAGATTCCTTATTCAACTAGATTGCCTTTGGAGCAGGATGATGAGGACCCGATACGGAGAGTGGAGCCAGAGGTTCTCAATCCAGGCAGCTCGTGGTTGCTCCTTCATTTGGAAGGAGATATGTGCTTGGGGGCCCAGTGTAATGGATGAGGTCAGTTGGTTGATTGGGGATGGCCGCTCGATTGATGTGATTCATGATATTTGGATCTCGAAACTATCTCTTTTCTGTTGGCCGATCTTTGTTAGCAGCGAGGTGGCTGCTCAGGGGCAAGTTTGCGACCTGATGACAGAGGATGATAGGAGTTGGCGAGTCCAGGAGGTCAATCGCTTGTTTGACGATTTACTTGCTGATCGAATTCCAGCCACTCCGATCCCGATTCATCACTGTAGGGATGTGAGGAGTTGGGGTTGGTTTTGCTGTCCAAAGATCCCCTTGCGTGACCTGAGCCAGATGTGCAGACAGGCAGCAGTTAGGAGGAATGAGGCGGCTTGGATTTGAAGAGTGGCTGTCCATTCCAGAGTGGGGCTCTTCCTTTGGAAGCTTGCTTGGGATCGCCTACTGACGTGCACTCTTCTCAGGAGGGACATGGACATTCCAATCTCCTGTCCGATATGCGGGCTCGAGGAGGAATCCATCGAGCACGCCATTCTATGCTATTCGAGGGCGTGGTTGATTTGGAGATAGGCTGATATCTATCCCTAGGAGTCGAGTAGTGGCCCATGGCTAGAGTCCTTCCTGAGCACGATCCATCAGAGTGTGACTGAAGGGGAGCACTCTTACGGCGGTCAGATGATTTATATAGCTTATTAGATCTGACTTTCTAGGAACTGTCTAGTCTTCGATGATGAGGTGGCCTCTATGCATAGGGTGCTAGAGAGAGCCTGTTACCTCACTGTGGAGTATCTTCGATTTGATACTGCCATTGATCCCCCTTGATATCCGCGACCACTGGGACTCCCATGCTACTCCTGAAGCATCCCAACAGGCCTTATTTATCTCCTGGGAGCCCCTTCCCTCGAGGTGTGTCAAGGTAAACTTTGATAGCAATGTTAAGGAGAGTAGAGGCGGAGCTGATTTCGTCATCCACAGTCATGATGCTCGGCTGTTAGCGACTGGAGGTTTCCATCTCTATGAGCCCTCAATTCTGAGAGTGAAGCTTCACGCTGCTTGGGCTGGTATCATCTTTGCTGTGTGGGAGCTTCGTGCGGAGAGGATCTTCATCGAGGGCGACTCTACTACCGTCATTGTCTGCATCCAGCATGGCTTGGAGAAGCCGGAGGCTCATCCGTTGATCCATGACATTTGGACTTCTCTTCGTCAATCCGCTGCGATATCTATCCGGCACGTTTATCGGAGGTGAATAGCGTAGTAGACTGGGTTGCTGTCTTTGTGGCGGAATATTCGAGGGATTGTATTTGGAGGTCAGGAGATGTCTACCATCAATCCTGCGGGATATTTTGTATCTTGATTATTTGGACTGCTCTCGCATTAAAATGATGTGATCGTCCACTTGTACAAAAAGAAAAAATCCAAATCAAAGATATTTACTTTGAATAGAAATTTGATTCATTGTTGTTGTTGTGAGAATGGTAATATAGGAGCTCTATATCACAAATTGGCTGTCTTGAGGTTTCATGGGCAAAAATTTAGGGCTCCTCTCACTCTTTCCCTCGGGGAGAGGGATACGGTTTTATTAGGTACCAGTGCCCGACGTCTCAAAGAATGTTTGTTACTAGTTAGCACACCCTCTCTCTCTCTCTCTCTCTCTCGATCTCGAGTAGCCTCACAACCAATGAAGTCGTCGGTTTTTTCTACCGTAAAATGTAGTCAAAATAAACCAATTACACAGGCTTACACAATATGCTTCGTATAATTTCTAAACCTTTGTCATCAATTAAAGAAAATTTCTTTATTAAAGTGATACAGAGCTCTTTTGCCTCGAAGAATTAAAGAGGTTTAGCGATCTCTACTCTTACCAGAATATTACTGCTTATAAAAACAGTAGTTGATAAATAGTGAGAATTAAGAGTACATAAAGAATTTATCACTTGTTTTAAAGAAGAATGCTACGCAAACATGTAGCCACGTTCTCCAGCGATCATTCCAAAGCAAGCCGTTCTCACTTCTCAGATTCCCTAGATAAAACAATATCAACGGCTTCAGACAGGCACCGTCAACTTGCAGCGAATCTAGGTTTTGAATTATATAGTTGAGGGACATCTATCTCATGGCCCTCTCACATTCTATGAGAATTATTTAAATGAACTTAGAGTGATTAGAGTTGTCACACGATGGATGTAATGCACCTCGCCATTCATTTTCTGACACTGCATTTGCCCTTTGGTTGTCTGAAAACCGTAGGAATGCTGCCGTCTAATGCCATTGTTTTGGAAGTCACCGAATAAGCTCAAAATTCTTCCAAATTTACTTCAGAAGGAACTCTATAATGATTCACACCTAGTTGTTTGGTTGTTTGGTTGATGGTTGATGCAAGTTAGGAACATTAATTTCCTCGTAGCCAGTAATTGGCACCCCTTTGCTCATCGCCCTGGATTAGGGGTTAGGCTTTCGAGCTCGGCTCAAGAGTAATGTTCAAACACACCGCGTCGCTATACATGCATGATTTGGTTTTTATCTGGAAAGGTGATGCATATTTCGTTCAATTTTTCCATCTAATTCATAATAGCTTATCTTGACTGTTTGAACTATGCTTCTGGATATCAACAGAGTTCACTTATTTTTATAAGCACGTATCATGCATGTGGCAGACTAAGATTAAACATGGAGAATCAAATGCTTGCATTCTATATTCTATTTAAAAGAACAAGAGCCAACCATATAGAAAGATAATAATAATCTTGAGATATGTGATACTGACTTATCGGTGTACTAATAATGAAGCATAACAGTGTTGTCTGGAACCTTTGTCTAGACAATAATAATTATTGTAGTTCATAAAATTATTGACGTTATATGATAACTTGCACATGGAGATGCATCAAGTCCCCTATATATTAATATTAGCAGCATAGGGATTTGCATCTGCCACCCTCACCATCCAGTTGAAGCAGTATCCAAGAAATTATTGTTCAAGAGTCAGAGATGAACTTAGGAGAACACAGTTCCAGTATCTAAAGCTTTACTTAAAAGTCTTATGCTTGTTGACCAATGTCAAACTATAGTAGTAGTCAAAAAAAAAAAACAAAAAAACATCATGATTACACAACCGATTAAACAATCATCAAGTTTGCAAAATTTTTCTTTTTGGGAGTCACGTTAAGGTGTGCTTATAGATATGTGCTTTTACATGTATAGGTCTCTATATACAGTAGTGTGAGAGCAGCTATCTAACATTTTAAACTATGTTACATCAAGCTAATCCCCTTCACATGGCAAGTGGGAGAGGAGGGAGGAGGTCCCTCCTTTGACCATAGAGAAAAAGAAGTCGGCTTTGGGAAGGGACATCACATGCTCTACCTTCTAAAATGGCCGCAAGGATGGGTGGTAGGGTTTATGAACAACTTAAAGTAGGCTTTGGAGGGGAAACTCAAACATGTGAGAAACTTGAAAACAACATTCATTCAAAAATAGATGCATTTGCTCTGCTGTCGGTTTCTCCTTCATCAGAGAAAGCTTCACAGTGTTTGACCACTAGTCCTGGTGTGCATGTGTTTATGGGGTTGGTCTCCAAGGGCATCTGAGACCACATGGTGAGTCCATCCTAACAACTTCTTGGTACAAGAGGCATATGTTTTGACCACATTGCCATCAACATTGGAATCTTGTGTCAGGATACATGTTTGATATATTTGGGATAGACTTAGAGCAAATATAATATATGCATTGGGTTAGGCTAGATCAGGTTCTAATTGAGTCAATGATTTATATCATGGCTTATGGGCTGTAACATTGAAAACTCAACCAGCTAACAAGTCAATGATTCCAAACCTATGACACCTATTATATAGCAGCTTGGACCTTAGAATGGCAGGAGAGATTTTAAACTAACTACATAATTTATTTGTCATTCACACTTGTGTGCAAAGACTTGAAATCTTGATTTAGAAATTTAATAATGGTGTCCTCATTTTAAAAATTTATACCAAGGGTTCATAGGTCATCAGTTAACCCATACATGCTCGCATTGAATAGGTGCTTGAGTAACAGATCAGACCTATCTGTACTCATGTTTTGCCGTGGCTAATGGAGCTAGATTAGCTTACTGCAATAGGGTGACCTTTCGATTTTGTTTTGCATTGTTTAAGACTTCTGGGTAATGTGCAAGATTCTCAAGGTTAACTTGATATGATTCAAGAAGTAAAGATATTGTTTTTAGTAACATCATTCGTACAATTAGTTCAAGGTCATGTGATTTGATACCCCCACTTCCCTTCCTTTTTCTTTCAATGTGCTGGCGTTGATGCAGCTCCTGGTGCAGCTCCCAACTTATATAATAAGTCCAGCTTTTTAAGAGAGGTAGTGATCAACTATTGTATGCTGATCTTTTTTTTGGCACAATTATTCCTTTGTACCTCTGATTAGACTATGTAAATTGAGTTTTATGTTGAGGATGTCCGACCAAGAAGGTTAGCTAAATAGCTTGCCAAAGTCAAGTATGCAATCAGAGAAATCTCCTTCTCTCTCTCTCTCTCTCTCTCTCTCTCTCTCTCTCTTTATTTTTAATACAAGTGGATGCTCACACCGATTTGATGTGAGTACACTCCAAAAAATTCAGAAACAAAATATTCTACAATGGATGAGGGTAAATCTAATCTTGACATCAGATCCAGTCACCGGTATGCTCAGCCACATAGGAGGAAACTCAGTCAGCGGCGCTGTTTGCCTCACGAAAGATATGCTGAGTAGAGACTGCAGTGAATCACAAAGACATGTCCGAATATCCTGAATGAGCGGATGTGCCTCTGACTGCATCGTGTCGCTCTGAATCCAGCCTATTACAGTAGCAGAGTCTCCTTCGATAATGATCTTCTCCGCTCGTAGCTCTTGCCGGGCATGGATAATGCCAGCTTAAGCAATGTGGAGCTTAGCACCCAAGACAGACGGCTCAAAGAGGTATGATCCCCCACCGCTAGCAATCTAACATCAGGTCCTCAGATGACAAAGCCAGCACCATCCCTGCCATCTCTCACATTGCCGTCAAAGTTTATCTTGATATGCCCCAAAAGAAAGGATCCCCAAGAAATGAATATAACCCTCTGGATTGCTGCAAGAGCAGCAATGGGGCTCTAGAAGTCGGAAGCATCAAAGTGTGTGGGCTGGCAACATCAAAGTGGCTGTACTCGTTGGCCAAGCAAAAGGCCCTCTCCAACACCTGGTGAGCAAGAATCACCTCACCATCAAAGACCAGACTATTTCTGAAGAACCAAATCTGGTAAACGGGATAAACCATCCTACCCCCCCCTAAGGTGCAAGGAGATCTCTCAACACTACTCTGGTGAATCGTGTCAAAAAAGTGGCCTAGTCAAGAACCACTGCTCGCCTTCCACGACTGACCACCTGCCCTCCTCTAGATGATCCTCGCTCTTGGGCATCACAGGATGGTATGCACTGTCGACTCGTCCTCTAGCCTGCAAACCGGACAAGCCACTGCAAGATCCATGCCCCTGTCTTTGAGTAAAATGCATGTCGAAAGTCGATCACAGACAACCTTTTAGAGAAAAAGCCTCACTCTGGGATGGACAGTGACCCTCCAAATCCAGGCTGCCTCAATCCTGATCCTCCCTGCAGGCTTGCAAGTCTTAGATAAATCTCTCATGGGGGTGCTAGGGCAACAAGACTAGCCCCACACCTTAGATCATGGCTATCGTGGATAGGAATCGAGATGCTAAGGATTTGATCGGGATAGAAATCTCCCTTTCTTCAGGAGTGGATTGAATATATGGGCACAGATACTTGTTATGAAGGTTTTATGCACCCTTCATTGCTCAAGTTTCTTGTAACTCAATATATTGGTAGTTTCTAAGATCTCATTTAAAATGATCATCACATTTTCACTACCATTCAATTCTCAGTATCTTAGAAATCAACATACTATATGAAGGTCGAAATAATTTTCTTACTCTGCCACTTATTTTTGAATCAGTCACTTGACCAAACTACCAAGTTGCTCCTGCACTATCTCATTGTTAAGATTTGATGTCTCGAGATTCGATCCACACTGAGCCAACAATGAGGTTCACAATGAAGAATGGAGTCCAACGAGCCCAAGATCACCCCAAACGAAATCCGAACGAAGGAGATACGTTCGATTGAAGATGGTATGAAAATCGAAGCTGCGGAGGCCGGCAGCAAGCCGAAGGAGGCCACAGTGGTGTGGCCGTACGCAGCGCGCGAACGTGCGGGCTCACGCAAAGCGCGGCCCAAGCCCATGCGAGCACGCGTGAGAGCAGGCTCACGGATATCTCGATCCACAGTGGATTGAGCGATGCATGGGCGGGCGCATGGACCGGGCACCTATTTTCTATTGGTTTCTCACGGTCCACCATGGACCGACCGACGTTTCCCACAGGTTTCTCACGGTCTACGATATTTTTCATGGATCGATGCATGATCGGATGGCTAAGAATGATCGTGATCGTGATCGAACGGCTGTGAGCCATCCCTGGGAGATCAGACGCATGATCTGGCATGATGGGATGCAATCCAACGACCAGTTTTCAATCTGAGGCGCGATCGGATGGTCGAGAAGCTATAGAAATCCCATCAGGAATGTGATTCCGATATAATCTGGATTTTAGAGCCTTTAAAAGGCTCTGTGGCGGCTTTAGTTGTTTGGTAGAAGATTCAGAGTAGCAGAAGCGAGGCACCGATAGGAGCAAGAGCAGAGACTTCAAGCAGATTGTCAGGCAGCGGATAGCGGTCGCTTCAGGAGTTTAGAAGGTCTTCCTAAAGAAAGAGCTTTTATGAGGGAGAGATTAGGTGTAGGAGGGTTGAGGGTGTTATCTCTTCTTATAATTTTTCTTCTTTTCTCATAGTGAAGCTTGCATACCCCATGGAGGTAAGTCTTTTTTGGCTGATCTACGTATTTGATTATTTCTGTTTTATTTCTTCTTTCTTCCTGCTACGACGCGCGGTATCGAAAAGATCCTGGGAGGTGGTGTCCTGACCAGACATCCCCAACAAGTAGTATCAGAGTGAGGCAGTACCAGGACGTAGATTACGGCGGTTGTGAGCAAGATTGAAGATGGAGACTATAGGATCAATCAAGATGAAGATCAACAGATTTGATAGAAAGAGCAATTTCTCCTTATGGCGGTCAAGGGTAAAGGATGTGCTCATCTAGCAAGGGTTGATTGATGCTCTCTTGTGGAGGAGAAGCCGACCACTATGGAGGTGCAAGATTGGAGGTGGCTCCAAATGCAGACGATGAGTACCATCCGCTTGTACCTAGCAGATGAGGTGGTGATCATATGTTTGGCCAAACTTCTCCGATGGTGCTGTGGTCGAAGCTTGAGAAGTTGTACATGGTGAAGTCTTTCATCAACATCTTTTTTTTTTGGAGGTAGTTCTACCAGCTGTAGATGACTAAGGGACAGAGCATGCAAAAATATCTCAGTCATTTTTAGAAGATCCTCATCAACCTCCTCAGTATTGGCAAGAAAGTTGAGGAGAAGATCAGGGCACTGATCTTGTTAGCATCGTTTCCCCCTTCGTATGAGTCTTTGATGACTTCTCTTCTAGTGGAGAAGAGCACCATCAAGATGGACGAGGTCACCATGGCGATTCTTCAGAATGAGGTTCTCAAGAGGGAGAACCTAGCTTCGAGCTCCAGTGGCAGCTCAGCTTTGGTGGTTTCTAGAGGAGTAGGAGGCAGTAGACAGAGCGACAGGAGATCACGATGAGGACGGTCCAAGTCCAGGATGAGAGACTTGAGCAAGATTAAATGTTATCGATGTGATGAGTTAGGACATCTAGCCAGAGATTACTCTCAACTCAGAGATCGGACGATGGCTATTGCAGTGACGGTCAGTAGTGAGTCAAGGATGATGTCCTGGAGATATCTGATGAGGTTTCTACTTCTTTCCAGTAGTAGATTTTAGATTCTGTATGCACCTATCATATATGTTGCAGAGAGGAGCAGTTTAACTTCCTAGAGAGTAGTAAAGGCACTGTTTATCTGTCGGATGGATCGAGCTGTGCGATCAGAGGTATCGAAAATGGTCAGTTGGAGGGCACATGATGGTGCAGTAAGGAGATTGGGAGAGGTTCGATACATATCCAATTTCAGACAGAATCTTATCTCACTGAGCAGACTGGATTCGAGAGGCTACAAGACGGTAGCTAGTGGTAGAATCCTGAAGGTGTTGCACGGCGATAGGATTATTTTGGAGGAAAAGAAGAGGACGAGAGAACATTATTACCTAGTGGGGAGCTCAGAGTGAGGTGGAGCTCCAGATGGAGGTAGATCGGGCATGAGATGCGAAACTCGAGAGGATGACAGGCGATATCACAAGGTGAGATTCTTATTATCGCAGAATGATACCCTGAGCAGATCTCAGGTTAGGAGGAACACAACATACGATGGACATGGGATCGAGCGGTCTGGCTCGACTCCTATGTCTGTCCATTCATGATCAGCAGGCTATTGTCCTAGGAAATGGGGGTGAGAAGATCCAGAAGCTCTCAGAGTTAGGAGGAGGCCGAATGTCGAGTTGAAGTGAAGATTATTAAGATTTGATGCCTCAAGATTCGGTCCACACTGAGCCTACAATGAGGTCCGTGATGATGAATGGAGTCCAACGAACCCAAGATCGTCCCAAACGAAGTTCGGACGAAGAAAATACGTTCGATTGAAAATGGCACGAAAATTAGAGTGGCAGAGGTCGATCGCTCCACCGTCGGCGGTCAGCTGCGGGCCGACAGAGGCTACGATGGCACTGCCATGAGTGCATTGCTCAGCGTGCGGATGCACGGGCGCACGCGGAGCGCATCCCAGTTCCACGGAGCACATGCGGGAGCAGGCACATGGGTATCCCAATCCATGGTGGATCAAGCGGTGCATGGATGGGCGCATGGATTGAGCACCCATTTCCCATTGGTTTCTCACAATCCACCATGGATCGATCGGCGTTTCCCACAGGTTTCTCATGGTCTACAATATTTTTTCGTAGACCGATGCATGATCGGATGGCTTAGGATGATCGCGATCGGACGGTTGTGAGCCATCCCTAGGAGATCAAATGCATGATCTGGCACGATGGGATACAATCCAACGGCCAGTTTACTATTTGAGGCACGATCGGATGGCCGAGAAGCTACAGAAGTCCCATTAGGAATGTGATTTCGATATAGCCTGGGTTTTAGGGCCTTTAAAGGGCTTTGTGGGTAAACAGAGAGCGGTGCGGTGGCTTTAGTTGTTCGGCAGAAGACTCAGAGCAGCAGAAGCGAGGCACCGATAAGAGTAGAAGCAGAGGCTTCAAACAATCTGTCAGGCAACGGACAGCGATCGCTTTAGGAGTTCAGAGGGTCTTCTTAAAGAGAGCTTTTGTGAGAGAGAGCTTGGGTGTACGAGGGTTGAGGATGTTATCTCTTGCAATTTTTTCTCTTTTCTTATAGTGAAGCTTTCATGCCCCGTGGAGGTGAGTCTTTTTTTGACTGATTCACATATTTGATTGTTTCTGTTTTATTTCTTCTTTCTTCCTGCTGCGACGTACGGTATCGAAAAGATTCTGAGAGGCGATGTTCTGGCCAAACATCTCAACACTCCACCACTTAAACAAGAAAGGAGGGAAAAACAAAAATAAGCTGGGCAAAAAGCTAAATAATTTTAGTACATGTAGTTCAGCTCAATTTATTAGTATGTCAGAAAAGTTTACCTAAACTCCCCGTGCCGATGTGTAGATCAAGACCTTTACCTATAATCTATTACCTCATTCCCTATGTAACAAGATCTCTCTGTCTCTCTAAATGCCAATGCAGTTTGACCATCCAATCTTAAGGTGATATTTTCGTTAGTAGATGCAATAGTTTTCGAAAACCCGTTTCCCCAGCAAGAATTGTAATCTGATGCCAAGAAAACTTAAAGAGGAAAGACCAGCTACTTTCATTATTTTGAAATGGATCCGGAGCATTGCCTGTAGATTTCTCCAGTTTTCCATGTTCCTGCTTGTCATTTTCCGAACATAATTTATCGTTTCACCATCGTTTCCCCAGTTGGATGGGAAAGAAATACTAAGCAGGGTATACTATTGGTCATGGTGCAGGTCACGTGGGAACCAACTAGTTTTGGACCTGCCAGGCATCCAGACAAGGTCCACAAAAACCTGTGGAAATGTACACTAGCGACCTCTACAATAATTTCACCCCAACATTTTTCAAGCACACCGAGAAACGCGTTTCCTTCCCACATTTGTTTGCCTCTCCCCCGGGAATGTATAGGGCGGGATGATGCTATTTAAGTGTTTTTTGAAACCAGGAAACTTGTGGGAAACCACTGAAGAGTGGGCCATCCAATACACGAACATACACACCATCCAATTCATTTCAGTCCCCAGATTCGATGTGGCAATCTAGTAGTATTACTGAGATACATGAGAGAAGGGTGGTCTTAATCAAGTTTTAAGATAATGCTCAACCAATCATCCATTTCCAAGCAAGATTGGTAAATTGAGCGATGGTACGAGGGACAGTCTCTAACATCTTTCAACATAGATACGTGCTACTTGAGTGTCATGATAAATCCTTTCCCATTTGAATTCTCCTTCTATCACACTATCACAAAGAACTTGTAGGATGGATCATGGATCCGGTGGTTGGGAAAAGAAGGGGATTTCTAATACTAACATAAATGAAGAGGCTTTTTGATTTTTTTTTTTAAAAATCCTCCTTATTTCCATCTTGTATCCAGCAGTCCTATAAGTGGGAAACGAATTCTTTGGACTTAGATCTGGTTCCTCCCGGCCCTGCTTCAAAAAACCAGGAAACACTAGGGAAACGCTTTTATATAGTTCCAACACAAAAGCTCACTGACACTGGCCATGCAGAAACTAGCAATCACCTCCCAACACATGGCTTGCAATTCGGATTACCTTCCGTTTCACCCATCTTTCGCTTCACATACCCGTTTCCCCTGGCCCATGGCAATCTGAGCTGGTTGTAACGTTATAAAAGACTGGCACCACAGAGCTATGTGCATCCAAAATTACCTAGGATTCCTCTCCATCTCTCGGACAAAGAGAGATGGCACACATGGGCCTCTTCTGGTGCCAGAAGCAAGGCACCACCACCACCACCTCCGGCAGTGGCAGAGGTGGCAAAGCAACCCCCACCACCACTGCGACCGCCACCGATCACCACTGCAGGAGCTGCGGCATTGGCAGACTCATGAGGATGCTGAGGAAGCAAAGCAGGCTGCTGTGCATGGCCTCAAGGCCTACCACATTGCACTGCCAATATGACCCCTTGAGCTACTCTCGAAACTTCGATCGTGGCATCGGGACGGCTCTCGATGATGACTCAGCTCATTACTACTACACATTCTCGTCGAGGTTCGTCGCCAGCTCTTCAGGCATCTCTAGAGGACTAACATCCAACCATTAGGCCAGGGAAGCACTAGACTATAATTTTTTTTTTTTTTTTTAATCTTGATATCTTCTTTTGTTTTCACTTGGTAAGTTTAGGTTCTTATTTTCTTTCAAGTGATATGGTGGAGAGATCAAGATGTGCTTATATGCGGATTGTATTAAGTGGAGAGTTGTAAACTTCTTCCAACTTAATTTTCCTTCCTTTTTATGAATTTAATTCGGTATTGGCATTTTGGAAGATGAATATGGGCTATGATTTGGAACTGCACATTTTCCCCCCGTTTCTCCTCCAGCATTTAGAAACAATTTTAGCAGGGAATGTGGGTTTGAGATTTCGGGAAGATTACAACATGGATTTTTATTATATAGAGTTATTTATTTATTTTTTAAATAAATCTACAAATGATCATTTGTGACTTGGGGTCGACTAAACCAGTAAGTATCAGGTTGAAAACAAAGAACATAACCCTCATAAATCTTGAAAAAATGTCAAATTTTCGAAGCACAATGAACATTGCTTGTTCAAATTAAGCTTGGTTACCTAAACAATGAGCAGTCCTGGGAGCAAGGATCAGAATTTTTACAAAAGCTAGAGCAATGAAGCAATCAGTTATAGGGGGGCTCCAAAGAGACAATGGTAAGGAGGTAGAAGATTCCGGCTATTACCGGCTAGAAGCTATACCGAATTACATGAAATGAATTATTTTGCATTTTATAGAGCAATATTTCAAATCCAATAGAATTAAGCCGTCAATGGACAATGACCTTCTTTGGAAGATGTTCATTACAATATACCTATCAAGCAAAAGAATTTTGATGACATTTTTGGTAGTTAACTTTAGCTTATGTAAATCGATCCATAAATGCAAGACAGGCACATCGAGGAATGGATCCCTATGCTCAAACAACTTCAGCCATAAAGATTCATCTTGTATACAAGAATCAAGTGGTGTTAGTGGCTATATTCTTTTTGCCTATTATTATATACAAGGAGATCTAAAATTCTTGTAATCACCATTAATATAAGGTTACAACAGCTGTTATTTTAAACCTTAAGCCAAATTAAATGTTTACTTTTGGGTCTGGCTGGGTTTGGATTGACCTCATGACATATCACTCAAAGGATTGCGATGTCTTGGGCGAGGGTTATGTGTAGTCATCATTCTCCATTGTCCAGACTTTACATAATTTAATGTGGATTACTGTGCTATATTTCATCAGGACACTTGCTTTGCCACACCTTAATTATGTAATGGTAGATGTATATGATATCTTTTGAAACAAATATACTTAGTATTCGAGTAACTTGACAAATAGCAATGATTACAATAATTAAATGCATGAATAATTGAAAATGCACCTTCACATTCTCTCTCTCTCTCTCTCTCTCTCTCTCTCTCTCGAGAGAGAGAGAGAGAGAGAGAGAGAGAGAGACCAATTTTTTGTTTTAAATATATGCAACAATTAAACATCTTATTTGGTTAAACTTTACATTGTCCAATTCATAATCAGTTAAAATAAGTACCTATGATTATCTAGAACCATTCCTCATCTTCATAATCAAGAACATCAAAAATATATGAAACTGTAAACAAAAGCATTAAATAATATTTTGGTGAACATTTGTTAACGCGCAACTTGATGTTAGGCAGACCCCTACCTATTATTCATTTGACTACATTCCGAATGATGACCTATCGTACACATTCTTCGATTGGACTGCAGAAATACTGTTCAAACTCATCCATCAATGGGCCTAGCAAATACCCTCTGATGCAGCCAAATCTATCTAGATCTAATGTGACCACGACTTTGATCTTTCTCTGGGATGTATTCAAGAAGGAATATTAGAGGGTTTAACCATCATATCATCCGGATGCTTTGCCACATGGTCATAAAATACTATTCCCTTCTTGCAAGATGTGGAAAACTGCCATTCATCCAACTATCTAATGCTTTTTGCAATGCTATTCCCAACCTGAGCCATTTGCCAAGGAATCCTAGTTTGTCTTGTAAAGCATCTAATTACTCTCATGCTATGATCACTTCAAGCTAAACTCTCTTGAAGCCTTCAGTAAGCGCTAGCTTCGATCTCTTTCTACTGCTCTCGACTCTAGAAAAATGAATCAGCTAATGTGATGTTTTGACACCACAAGCCTTAATGAGTTTTCCATCAGAGTCTTATGCAACAACACCTTATCCTCCATTGGGCTGCAAGGAACCATCACAGTTCATTTTAACCCATCCCAATAGCATATGGCCTCCATTTCAAAATTCGATAGGCAACAATCTTTGGATTTTTGTTGGTTCAAAATAATCTTTGAATTAATAGCAATTCCAAATTGATCCAAAATATCCTTGTTTTCAGGCTTAGAAGAAACTTGTAATTTTAGCGAAAGCTCGTGATACCAACTTTTCATGCAGGCACCAGAACGAAAGGTTATCATAAAGGACCAATTTTAAACAAATGATAGCCTTATTCAAAGAAAGTAACAGGTATCCATCTAAGTATCTGCTTGATATTTTGTTCAAACCTTCAAAGCACTATTAAGCTTATCTAATGATGAATCCTTTTTTTTTTTTCTGTATTGCTTTTCAAATTTTTTATTTGAAGGTAAGTCCAAATATCATGTTCATGATTGGAGTCTTCCAAAGTCACTCATAGAGTTTAAGAAATTAAAATTTGGCGGATTAATACAAGATACTACAATTGCCAATACTAATTTTTTTCTTTTTTGCTCTGCAGCACCAAGCAAAAGATTTCAATGATATAAATCTTTACCATAGAATGCCCCTTATTTAGCTAGTTCATCCTTAAGTCAAAATTTCTTCAGTACACAATTATGGTTGTTATAATTAACTTTATTATTACAAATTGGTGTTAGGTGCAAACAAATAGATCGATATATTAGTTTGAAAATAATACTTTATTGCCTAAATAGTCAAACAAATATATAACCTCTTGGTAATCAATGTTTGTTTAGTTGGGGGATGGTATGGGCTCATATTGTCGTAGTTTGTTCTAGTTTAAATGTGGTGGGACACCTTATTCGCTCCTCTCCTTTTTTTCTCTTCTTCTAATGCTTCTCTGTAAAAGAGGCCCGTGGAGTATGGATAACCGATAATGGACTACAAAATGTAAAAAAGAATAGTAGACCCTAAGAAATCTCAAGTCTCCTAGAACCATGCTAAGCTATGGTCAGGACAAAACCACCAAAAGACGTTACACTGGATGCATCAAACTAGCTCCGTTGTCACCTCATTGTGCGGCCCACCGGAGATAAAAGAGGGTGTTAAACAAACAAAATACTAATGAGTACTATGTGGCCACTATTCCATCCACACAACAACTTCCTCATAACATGGGCGTGATCTGTGTGGGAGGGGTGCTGAGTTGCTACTAAGCCAATAAGACTAGAGACCCGTCAAACTTTCTATGTGCATCATGGGCACCCCAAAACATATTTCCTATACTAGTAGTTATCCATTCCGCTATAAAGCAAAAACCACCTTGAGACTTTATTCCAACTTTATCCACCTAATTAAGTGGCCCATGGGCATATAAAAGTATTAAACAGACAGCACACTAATAAGCAATGCTATAGGTTACCCATTTCATACACACACAGTCCTCCTTACGGCATGGGCATGATTTATGGGCAAAGGGTGTTGCTAAAAAATCAATAATACATAGAGGCAGGAGAGGGCAATAGTATAGTCGACTGGATGGCATCATTAGTGTTATGAAAGATGACATCATCGCTATCCGATATGCTTAATAGTGGTTGGCCTATCTATTTTAGGACGAGGCGGTATCTTTTTTTTTTTCTTGATAAGATGAATAATTCAAACCATTCTAGTGTGAATATATTCAAATTAATTAAAAAATAAAATATTTTAGAATATAATAGGAACATCTTGCATGCCGGTCCAAAAATACGGTTCCGAATGTTTCGCAACAAAAATAGCTATCCAGTCGGCCGTCGTGTTTATCTTTTGAAAAATATGTAGGATGATGAGATCAACACAATCATAAAATAAAAATATAATATCTCGTAGAAGAGGATGGCTAGCGTCTCCCCAGATACACCCTTGGAACATTGTGTGTGGACCAATGGCATCCCAAAACATTCTCCCATACTGATAGTTATCCTTGCAGCATTACCACTGTTATTTACATAACGGCCGTTTTCCGACTTCTTCCCCAGCTGTCATCAACTCGACAGGCACCAAGAACACAAACACCCCTGGATTGCTCGAAATTCACAAAACTACCCTCCAGCACGGCGACCCTATCCCGTCCCAGATACGAACAGCTCCCTGCGACGTCACGTAGAAAAAGCATCTCCCCCGACGGCATCCGTCCAATCAGATGTTTCCACGTATAAAGAACATTGTTGGCCCCACCATACACGTGGCCCTCGCACCCTATTCCCCGCTACTTTTTTTTCCCTCCTCCCTCGCTATATTTCTTGGGTTCTTTCTCTTCGCTGCTTGCTCTCTGTTTAGTGTTTAGAGTTTCCAAGGGGGCCATTGGAGCCGTTCGTCTTCTCTCAGGTAAACATAGCTTTTTTTTTTTTTTTTTTTCAAATTTTAGCTTTATTTCTCTACTAGTTCGAAGTTTCTGCTTCTTATTTCTTAGGTGCTTTTGGTGTCATTTCTTGTTTGCGTTTTCTCGTTTCGTTTTCTGATCAAGAAAAGAAGAACCAAGATGTATGACAATGTAGTTCTGTTTAAGATTTCGGTTTTCAAAATCGATTCGTATGCTTCTGTCTCTCTAGTTCTCTTTTTTTTTTCTCTGTTGATTAGAATTTGTACTTAAAATTTCTTGGGTACTTTTGGTATCGTTTTCAATTGGTGTTTTCTAATGGGGATAAAAAGAGACGCTTTAAAATGTAGTTATGCTTTGATTTTCAAAATCTTTTAGCATTTTTTTTTCTTTTTTTTGGGAAAAATATGGGCAGCAAAAACTATTGGTATACTTGGATGTCGTCCTGTCTGATTTTGTTTTGGTTGTTGGTGTTTTTGGGGCGGATTTCGCTTGGTTCCTCAATGTATCTGTTGATTTCTAGGGTTTGGATGGACGGTATGAGGATTCTGATGTGGTGGATCTGTTCTTTCATCTGGAAGCGTGGTGTTTTAGGTCGTGCATTTGTTTCGTAGGATTTTTGTTAATTATGTTAGGAGTTTGCTATCTTTGACTTATTTATTCTAATGTGCTGGTATCGGAGTATGATTTTCTTGTCCACATTTCTATAAAAAAATGGATTTTTGATGAGGGATTACAAGTTCACAATTTGGTTTTTGAAGGCGGTTTTAGGATTTTGGAGAATGACATCAGGGATTATATTTGAACTACTGTTGGATTTTATATCAAAGCGTCATCAAAGTCCAATCGCTTCTCTTTCTGTTCATTTTGTAGATTTGATCAACTGAGTTTAGGGCCAGAATTTTGAGAGACCCTGTTTTGTGCTATTTTATTATAGGCAAAGTTTTAAATCCCATGGGATAAAACTGTCCCGATTTTTTTATAGAACGGGACGCACCGCCAACCCATCCCATCCCATCCCGACACTTGGGACAGAAGATGTCCCAAGATGTCCCGATTGGGATGCTGGGATGTTAGTAAGACGTCCTATCCCGACACATGGAATGGTACCCCATTTTGGTGTCCCATGAGATGTCCCACTGAGATCTGAATCCTTGATCATAGGTATTTTCATTATATTTCAACCCACAGCTTTTATATAAAATGATATTGAAGTTTCATCACTTCTCTTTCAGTTCATTTTATAGATTTGATCAATCAGTTGAGCCTGATAATTTCAATCTGCCCGATTTTGTGCTGCTTTATCATAGATTCTTTTATTTGGTTCAAGTCTTCACCGCTTCCATTTTTTTTTTCTCCCTTGGAAAATTCATACAAGTAACCTGAAAATTTACCAACTTGCTGATGGTAGACCTCTCTGCATCGTTTGTTGGGCTTACAGTTTAGGACAGTCTAGTTATTCTTTATGTATGTTAAAAAAGGCATGCAGTAGAAGAGATTTGGACCTTGGCTGTTTAATTGTGATTAAATTGGTCAATTTCAATGCATTTGTTGGATATATGAAGATTCATCCTTTTTGCAATGTATGGTGGTGATTCACAGGTATTTTCAGCTGGTGGTAGGAAATTTGATGTGGGGTTTTGATCAATCATACAATTTAGTTCTTGGAGCAGAATAGGTAAGCAAGTTGGATCTAGGGCTGAAATGGGTTGGGTCAAACTGTGAACCGACCCCCTTAGCTTAAACTATTTTTTAATAACCATGGCTCATGCTGGGACTAAAAGCCTGTACCTGTTTTGAAATCTTGGGTCAGGTTTGGGTATTGTGAATTCTGACCTGACTACACGTGCAAATTACCCAGGTCTAGTCTGAGCCAAGCCAAAAAATACCCGACTCTATCTGAGAATTAACTGGTCTGACTTGAAAATTCAAGTTATATGAAAAGCCCCTCCGCAAATTTGTCAGATGAACACTTCCCTAAGCTAATTCCTCTCCTTTCACCCTAGAAAAGCCACCTCTTATCCCCTCCTCTCACTCAGTTATGCTTAAATATTCATTGCTCATGACCATATCCTCAGTCTTATTGTACTTCAAGATTTCAGTCTGTAAACTTGTACAGTAATAATATTAATTTTTATGGATCACATTGAAGAAATTTTATTGGAACGAAAGTTCATGTTTGAATTGGCATTTGTTTAGTTTCTGCCCTGTAAAGTTGTAATGTGGGGTTCTATCTAAGCTTCATTATTATTTCTACTACTTTTACTATTATTATTTTTATTATCAAGAATTTGTCACTATCAGAGGGAGTTTTCTTTTGTTTGGATCTTCCCCTGCTTGGCATTGATTGACTATGGCATTACTTGAAAAAAAAATGTCCATACTTTCATCAGAACTTTTTGTAGGATTAATGATAAAGGATTTGGTGTTTTCTCTTAGATTTATGGGGAACTAGTTGAGCTCTAGTGTCGGATATTTATTCTCACTTAATCAAGGACCGCGGATGGAGTGGGATTGTCAACTGTTTTTGGTTGCATCTAGCCTGACTAACTTATTTTTTATATTATTCTCTATTTTATTTAAATTATGGATAAGCTTGTAATGCTTTTATTTCTACCTCATTACTTGCTTGCGGTTGTTTGTTTATGTCCATGACTACGTTCTGATCAGGTTTTGGTAGTGCTCTTGCCATGAAAATTGAGATTGCATAATTCTGATTGCTGGGGAATTGGCTGCTATCGAACTAAAGTTTTGAGGACACAAAATTAGTTGTGTGGTGTTTTGTTTTATGTTGTTGAAATCTTGAGTTGATTTGATTCTTTGGCTTATTAAGTTAAGCTGTTAGGTGAGATAGTATGTGTTCGCTTAGAAGTGGAATTGATCTGGATGAAAACTGTGTGATCTACATTATGAAGATAAAGAAACCTTAATATTGCATACATCATGCTTTTTACTTGTAATGTATTGAACATGCCTTTTAGAAGCCCATCTAATTTGCAGATTGAAAATTTCCTTGTGGTTAGCAGGCAGTCATCCATGTCCCAAAAAGAGTAACACAAAGCACTTTGCCACTGATGTTATTATGTGAGAATTTTAAAATAGAGGGGGGTTGCAGGTTTAGAAGAATCTGGAACGTATTTGCTGGAAGCATCAGTAACTGGGTAGGAGGTATAGGCTTTTGAGAATTTGGTTCTGCTTGGACTGTCTCCATAACTTTTGAGGCCTTCACATTACTGCACCTTATCACCGTTTAAAAGAAACTGGGTCATGGGCTTTGGTTTATGTTATCTGTTTATATTTTGTAAAATTTGAAACTGATGTGTCCATGATGCATGTGAGAATTAATTTATGACCTGACATCGATGGATGGAAAGTGCCTTTTATCTGAAAAATGAACTTGAAATTTGATGCCTCAATCTTTGGCGATCATTGCTCAATCGGCCTTAGAGAGAAATCTAAATGAGAATTCTATTGAGAACTATAAACTGAGTTAGATAGTCGGTTCGGTGCCGAACCGTACTGATAGCTAATCGGTGCAGTTCGGATGTGTAATCCGGAATGCCGGTGAAAATGGAGTGAGGGAGAAGAAAATAAAGGAATAGAGAGAGGAGGGGAGGGAAAGAAAGAAAAAGGTCGGCGGTGGCCCACCGAGGCTGTCGGAGGGCCGCCGTGCTGGGGCTCTGCGGTCCTCCATGAGATGTGAGAAGAGAGAGATAGAGAGAGAGGGGGAAGGGAGAAAAGAGGAGAGAGGGGAAGGCAGTGGAAAGGTCGTCTAAGGGCCGTCAAGTGGCCACCATGGCCACTGGATGGCCCAAAACAGTCCGAACTGCTGTTGGTTCGAAATAAGGGCAATTGCTGGCTTTATTATGTATCATATTTTTTAAAGACCTCGACGAAATAGGGGCTTTGTCTCTGTTTTGAACTTGCGGCAGTCGCGGGCTGTTTTGGACCATCCGGCGACTACGACAGCCATTCAACGGCCCTTCGATAGCCTCCCTGCCGTCTTTCCCTCCTTCCTTTTCTCTCCCTTCCCCTCTCTCTATCTCTCTTTGCTCTCAGTTTCTCTTGTGAAGGACTGCGGAGCTTGAGAGGCCTTGGCGGCTCTTTAGTGGCCAGTGCCGGCCTCCCTTTCCTTCCCTCCCTCTCCTTTCTCTCTTTCTCTCTCTTTTCCTCTCTGGTTCATCCCTCATTTCAGTGTCGATTCGGGCCCAGTATGGTCTGATATCGGGGCGTACCGACTCATACTGCCAGATACATTTAACTGTAGGTTTGCACCCTGAAATCAGTTATCCATGAGTTAGAATTATTCATTATTTGGTTGATGTTCAAAGATTAGTGGGATAAGTTGTGGGAAAAAGTGAAAAAAGTAAAGAGAGAGGAGAGATATCTGGTGGTTAACTTTATTTTGTCAGCCCATGAAATAAACTTAACTGGATTTGATTGCTTCTTGGGGTGCTGACCAGTTAAAAGTAACATCATTTTTGTCACTTATTTTGCTGGTTAAACTGATAACAATCTCATAACCAGTTCATAACCAGCATCAAAACAGGGCCTTAATATACTTTATTTACTTTCTAATGGATGACTAGATTAGCTTCCTTGGGTCCATAAGATGATCTAATCTCACCTCATCATTAATTTGACACCAATTAAAGGCCAAAACGACCAAAATTATAGCATTGTACTATATTAATACCTTGTACACATCTTTCTTTCTCGTACAACAAAGATATGAGAAAGCTCCATCAAGGAGACCTAAGCTAACGAGGATGGAGGTTGTCAGGAAGGATATGAACATATTTGGAATAATATTATAGGTGACCCTAAGTAGTAATATCTGGCAAATGGGGATCTATAAGGCTGACTCTGAATAGGTGGGAGAAAACTAGTTGGCGAATGGGGATCTAGGACTTATTATGATCGTCTATCTGATATATTCTGCACATGCACAAATTATTATACATGGTTGTTTAATTCACTGATTTCATTCTTCAAAAGAAAATTCGTAAGTGTATTTTCAGTTCATAATTTGATGTGAACAGAAATTCTATGATATTAAATTATCTCTACTATTAAAAAATAAATTACTGGGTAAATCTTACATAGATGATTTTTGACTACAAGGTTTTCTGTTAAAAACTAAGGACTTACTTGATATTTAGTTCTTAATGACATAATGAAAAAAAAGGGTCATGCGGATAAATCACTGGATATAGTGATTTTTGCCCTTCTGTATTTTGAAAAGATGCTACTTGCCATGAAAAGCATGTGCATGGAGTTTTGGCCTCTATATAGTTTGAAGCAGTGAACTTAAAGACTAGTTTGTTAATTATATTCTTATTTCTGTCCATGATGTTCATTTTAGATCATATGGTTGAAATGGTATTCTGTTATGGCAAGTAAAATTGTTATAATTGGATAAAAAATGCAAAAGTTATTTGACGTAATGAGCTGGAATGGGTGTGTATTCATTGCATAAGTTGAATGAAGGTCATATTGTCAAGCCATAGTATAGCTATTTGATTACTAGTTTTATTGAGGAAAAGTTATCCATTCAACTATTCTGATGCTTGGAAGTTTGAAATATATGTAATTAAATAATGAAATGTGGATGACCTGTAATGAATTGTTGGATGGAATACAGCCCAATTTTGACCCCATGAGTGAGATACCTTGATGAGAATAGGCCCAAAGTAAAAGAAGGTGACATATCCATTTGGAAAGGTACAACTAATATTTGATAGAGAGCTAAATTGGTTCCTGTAATCGGAAGAATTGGATAGTTGTTTCTGGTGGGTAGTTTTTGTATTAATCATTCTGGAGTTGTTCACCACCATTGTAATAAAGAACAGATACTTTAACCATTTCTCCAATACAATCACATGCTTCAAGTAAATTTTTTGGTGAGAGGGATTTGATTCGGATTTTCTAAATCTCAAGAAAATGCATGAGAGGAATGCGTGGAACATAGGAAGTTTGGGAAAACAAATAATGCATATGCTGCCATGATCCAGGTTACAGTATAACCCTGGCTAAAAGATGCATAATCTATTATCATTAGAATCTGTAGTACTTTTTTTTTCTTACTGGTGTTGCAAATGTATCATAGCCTCATCGCTGACCATTTTCAAATAAATACATAGATCTAATGGGAAAATGTGATACATTTATTAGCACTCCTCATGGTTGATTATCAGCTGAACGTCTATAGAGTATGAACTTGTAAAACTTTCGCACTTAGTTTAGGCAAGCATCGAACTTCTAGTTCTTTTTGACTCTAAATCTTTAACTGGTCAAAATCTTAAAATTTTAAGTATCCTGCTATATTTTTCAGTCAGGTGACCAAGACTCGTAATCAAATATTTAGGGGTCACTCCGGCCATGGAACAGTCCACACAGCTGTCTCAGACTGTAATGGAAGTTGTAACCTGTGCCGCCCAAACAGCATATGCTGCTCCTTCATACCAAACTGCTGCAATGGTAGCCGGAACTCCAGCAGTGATTGGAGCCATATCACCCAACATACAAACAAACCCGCACCATCTTGCTTACCAGCAAATCCAACAGCTTCATCATCAGCAGCAGCAGCAGCAACATCAGCAGCTCCAGACCTTCTGGGCCACACAGATGTTAGAGATAGAGCATGCCAATGACTTCAAGAACCATAGCCTGCCTCTAGCCAGGATAAAGAAAATCATGAAAGCAGATGAGGATGTCAGGATGATCTCAGCTGAGGCTCCTGTGATCTTTGCGAAGGCATGTGAGATGTTCATACTGGAGCTGACGCTGAGATCATGGATGCATACTGAAGAGAACAAGAGGAGGACACTCCAGAAGAATGATATAGCTGCTGCCATCACCAGGACTGACATATTTGACTTCCTTGTTGATATAGTTCCGAGGGATGAATTGAAGGAAGAAGGATTTGGGATAGCGAGAGCTGGTTTGCCAGCCATAGGTGGTCCTGCCAACTCGATGCCCTACTACTATGTACCACAACAGCAGCCGGTAACAGGCGCAGGGGGTGATCATCAGGAAGCTCGTTGATCAAGCAGCTACAACAGCAATGTAGACTGCCTAGCTGCCTTCTCCACTGGTTTACATGTGGCAGCAGCCCCAGCAGCAGCAAGATGCCTGATAGCAGTCAAACTTACGAAATGGTTAGAGAGCTTTCTGTGTTTCTGGTTTCTTCAGATTTAGGGTGGTTGGTTTTTAGATGGAATGACATGTTCCCTAATGTGTCAGATAGTACTAGTGGTTGTCATGATAAGCTAGTGATGGACCTCTTTTCAGTTGGGTAGTTGGTGAACTAAGTAAAAGCTTTGTAGTTTGCATGGAGATGGAAGGGGGGCACAACTTTGTAAAGTGGTGTTTTATCTCAGCTTCCATTGTGACTTCATAGAGAATAATCTTTGCTGTTCTTAATCTATAACTGCGGCATCAATGATCTTGTGAGGTCATTTTTGTAAGGATCAACACTGGGAGCAACGCTGGGAGGGTGGACCCCTGGTGTCATGTCTTAAGAATGGTTCTTTCTTCATGGTAGGTTCCAAGCCATGAGTAGGGTGTCAGCAGCTCAGTGCTTCAAATTTAAATGCTATTAAGCATGCCTTTCTACAGGTGAGATACGGTGTTTGCGATGAAAGTGTTCACATGAAATGGAAGCCATTCGATGCTGGTTTGTTGCTTACATGCAAACAATAAGCATGCCCTTCTGTAGGCAAACTATTGTATTTACAGTGATGGGTAACGTGGAGAGCGAACCAAATATTACTAATTTAGTGCTTCTATACTTGATATTATCAAGCATGTCTTTCAACAGGCAGAATAGATCTCTTGTGAGCCAATAAATTCTAGGCAGGACTGTGATTTGTAGTTAATCTACAAAAATTTAAATTTTTTGGTGCATGCATTGTCAAAGACTAATTCCTAAGGAACTTGGGAAGGTATGAGCGATCTTGATAGTATTTCTAAGCCTCTCTTCTTTTGTCTCAACATGAAGATTCTAACTCAGAACTTCTTCTTTCTTTTCGGCAAAATCTTCATTTGGATGGCTTGGTGGTATCCATCCTTCAGATCTTCATCAACATGTTTACAATTAGAAATTTGTCTAATTTCTCTTCCCAAGGGTGTCTGATCTTGCGAAAGTAATAGAATCACTTTTCAAAGGAGCTATTACGAGAGAACTCTATTTCACGGATGTGCAGCAGAATTAACCTACAAAGTCCTGTTGCTTTGCCTCCTACAGCATGGCACAAGAACTCTGGCATTTCTACACTCATTCTATCTACCAATGCAAGTTCCAACATGGCGCTCCTAGAAAGTGAACCTGCTCCAATACCAGCAGTCAAAAACTAAACTCCCACATAATCTCTTGATGTATCTCTTTGCAGTTCGTGCTTATGCGAGCACAGGCTTCCCAAAGTGATCTTCCTCAGGTTACAGCATGATTCTGTGTCAATGCTAGAAGGGACAGAGAGCCTGAGAAAACATAGTATACAACCAAGCATATGAAGATTAAGAAAGAACAAACTTTCTATTGCCCTCAAATCATAGGATAAAAGAATTTAAACTAGTTTAGGCAATATTGCTGTTTGTAATTGGAAAGATCCCAATCCCCATAATGCAACCAACCCTTTAACATATGATGAACAATTTCTATTGATAAAACCCAAAAAACCCAGATGCTTTTTATTCAATTCAACCAATACGTATCCAAACATAACATATCTTACAATTAGCCCAAACCAGCAAGCCACATTGGGAGAGCACTTTCTTCCTTCATTGTAGGAGGGATGGCGGGAAAAAACAACTACCTGGTGCTCAGCCAATGCATCTATGAAAAAAGAAAGGTTATAGGAAAAAGAGAGCTCATTACAGAAGGCATCTATGAAAAAACAGTCCTACCTTTACATTCATCTTGTAAGATACCACATTCAAAAAAGGTTACAGGAAAAGGGAGCTCATTACAGAAGGTGCAGCTAACCACATTCTTTTGATCAGATTAACTATACATAGAATATCTGTCCCACATTCAATAGGCTCTCATGGGGAACATTAAAGATCACACTGTTTTCCCTGCAGATTCTCTGAAGGAATGCATAAATGTAATCAACAGCAATCTTTTTAATAATTCCCGAATCCCTTCGAGCCGTCACAATTGTGTTCCCAAAAATGTGGACCACCCCAGCATCCTTGCACCTGTTCAAGAAATCCAATTCTTCCCCCATTGTCTGGCTTGTCTGGCCTGATGATCTTACCAAACTGTTTCCCCCAACTGGGGATTGGGCAGGTATTATAGAATCATGATATGACGAGTAACTTGGATCTATGTTGGAGGAGACTGTATTGCCATTGTCATTCTCAGTAAAAAGGAAATTAGAAGATTTCTCAGTCTGCTGCCCGCATAAGCTATACTCATCAGAATCGGAGTAACCTTCCATCATACTTTCAAGACGAACAAAGAGAGAGATGCTATCAAAAAGCATCTTCTCAAAATCGTCGTCTTTCTTGTGGAGATCTTTATATCCATATCTTGCAACACAGCGGAACATGTGGAAATTCTTCGGGCCAATCCTCTTTACAAGAAACCGCTCTTCTATCGGTACTGTGTAGACCGGGAGGTATTTGACACATACAAAAACAACAACAGAGTGGATGGCAGGGAGATTGGTGATGAAGTGGGAGAAGATGTGAGGAACACCATTTGCCAGTTCTGTGTACACAAAGCCTATCCCAGGGACCCGGACCAAGCCAAGGCTGGGGCCAAGACCCAAGATCCAGGCCATGGAGACCCTACTGTGCATTTCAAACTCATACCGCTTCAAAGTTCCATAGTGCCATACATACATGAGGAGGAGGAAGGCAGCAGCAATGGCCAACGGAACCCAACCACCTTGGTCTATCTTGAAGAGCACTGCAGAAAGGTATGGGAGCTCCACCAGCAAGGAAAGACCAGTGAAGATGGCAACAAGGATCCAGTGGCTGCGCCATACCAACAGCATTATTGGAACCATGAGAAATGTTGTCACCAGCATAACAATCACCACAGCAGTTCCTGTTCATAAAGTATAGAATTTATTTATACATATGAAACAAGCATGGAGAAATTTGATGGAGAGACGCATGCATCTAACACAGATTCTATTTTGCAACGATCAGTTAAAAACCAGATTCTTGCAGAAAACCGAAGATAATTATGGCACAACATGGAATGACATTTCAAAATCATGAAAAACCAATTTGCTGACACCTTCTATTTACAGATTTTACTGCATGCAAATCAGATACATAGATCAACTTATAAATGATCAAATTTCAGCAATGACATACCATGCAGGTGGCAACATTAACTCATCAATTATATATATTCTGTTTGCAAACGTATATCATGGATTATAGGTGTCTACTAAGTTTTTTACAATCAAAGTTCCTCATAGTGTCTTCCACTGATGTTTTCTTTGAAAAAGCCCTCCTGACCCCTGTGATTATGCTTTTGTCTTTTGTTATTCTGAGCATGACGTGATACACCCAGGTGAAGTACTTATCCAAGTTGACTCCACTCACAATTTATCAATTCTCATGGACACTCATGCCCATAAAGAAGTCTGAATCTCAATAAGAGTAAGCAAGGTCTACCATAAAAACCTGAGCTGGCTGGTCTGGGATTACTGAACCAAATCAGTGTAGAACTGGGTTAGTATGCAGGTCTCGTTTGGAGAGGAGATGGAACTGGTCAAAACCAGTCTAGATTGATTCCATGCAGTTTGAACCGGATTTGTCCAGTTCACCCGAGCTAAATCAGTAAATATAAAATCACCTACCTCCTGAATCCCAATCAACCTCTCATTTTCTCATTTTCAAAACCCTAGCCATGCCCCTCTCTCCAATGCCATCACCATCAGCCTTAAGCAGCTCCTCCACCGGTTGCCCTTGCCTATCTCCCTCGTCAAACACCCTCATCTGTCACTCTCACCAAATGTCTTCATCTGACATCCTCGCCAAACACCCTAGCTGGTCGCCTCAGTCAATCGCCCCCATCAAATGCCCTCGCCAGTTGCTGATCTCCCTCATATCTTTCTTTCTGCCATCCCGCCCCCTCCCTCTCTCTCTCTCTCTCTCTCTCTCAATAAGGGTGCTGACACCTTACTGGCGTACCTGTGTCAGTACAAAAAGACACCATACTGACTCGGTGCTTAATCAGTAAAGCATCTGGTACTGATTTTGAGGAGGAGTCAGCCCAAGATAATGACTGATAGCTAGCCATGATAGAAGAGCAACGCACACCTCTAAGAACAGGAAAATAGGACCTTATTCATGTTCTAGAGGTATCAGGGCCTACAAAATCAGGAGAGTATATTTTGACAGTTTAATAGATCACAAAGTTCAACTAATTGCTCAAGCTTTCACTCAGGACTATGATGTTCACTATAACTAGATTTTTGCTCAAGTGTCAAAGAATTGACATCAGTGATGCTTTTATTGTCATGACTGCAGCTCATGGCCAGCCTCTCCATTAGATAGACATGAAAATACCCCCTATTAACCTCTAGATAATGCTAACTATATCTGCTTTGCTATTTCTAGTCTCAAATAAACTCCCCCATGAGGCTTCAGCATTTCCACCACCATCTTAGCTATTGATTTCAGCAAAAGCCATCATGTTCACACTCCTTTGATATAGATCCTCAAAGCATTATAACCTTGTTGTTTTATATTAAGCACAGAATCAGTGTTGGCCATGACCCTTCATTAAGGTTAATTTGAGGCAACATCTCTAATATCGATTCAAAATAGAATATATTAACCCTCTCCAGTTTTTCTTGTGGTTTACATCTCTTCTAGATGGTACCTGATAAAGGAAGAGAAGCATACCTTTGTCTGATTATTGGTGACTTTCTGACTCAGTTACAGCTTACTCTCATACAAGAAATCCCCTTCTGATCCACTCTGTATCATTACCCGGTACACTTTTACTGTTTTACTTACAATCTATTGGAAAAGTAATCATCATATGTCCATGAAGTAGACCAAATTTTGAAGGCTTATTTCATCCATTGTCTTTGTTATGCATTATTGGATACTTCTGATGGATTGTTACTCTCTTGCTCTGTAGCATACTTATTCAAGTTTTAGACCTTTGTTGACTTTAAGCTAATAATTCTTCTGACAAGCATTCCACCACCAACTCCAGCCTCTGGCTGATAGATGCTGTCACATATGAAAATGCTAAGAGCATATTATTCTCTTGTTCAGTGCCACTGCTACAAATGTAAGTGGCCTATGCTTCAGTTTTTAGCTTTTTAACTTTAGCAACTCCATCTCTCTCCAACATTGGTGTTAAACTCACTAATTCTAAGTTATATCAATGTGAAAAGAAATCTTTAAGCATTCAAGTGCTTGATGCACCAGTCCATGCTAAGCTAGTACCGTAACCCAGCACAAGATAGCAGAGCACATATTTTTCATTTAATTTTTAATTAAAAAGATTTTAACCCCTTTATATTTTTCTTGAGTTTCAGCAATGTGTAGTCCATCATTGCTGGCAGATGACAAGCAGGTCCACTACCAATGGCTTTTAAAACTTGTACAATTAATTGTTATCAAAATGTGGTCCTTGATGAGTGGACAAAACTTCTTGAGATAATTGCAGCACCATCAAACATCTTTGCCTTACACCATTGTGTGCTTTATGTATCCATTAGTTAAGTTCTGTCTTTAGTGTACATGAAGTGATGCATTACATGTAAGACCACAGGCTATTCTCAGAAAACATACTGGGTTGTTTCCAAAAACTTTCCGATGCTTTCATTATGTTTCCTGTAGGAAAGACATGAATGAAAGCATGAACGGTAATTTTAAAGTGGGTAATGATGTGGAGTTGCTCAGCAACTCTTGTCATATTACTGCATAGGCCTTTCTTCACAAGTGCAACTATTGTAAGCTAAGCTGTAGTACAGGTACAGCATGGATGAAAGGTTGGGCCATAAGAGGGAAGCAAGTTTACTGCATGAGCAGCACTTAGATGTGAATGTTAAGGTAGAAGTAACAGAATGGGAAGTTTAAGGGCTTCATTAAATGGGGAATTTTAGATGGTATGGTCATATGCAACAGCAAACGGAGGAGATATGGTAGGAAGAGTAGTCTAAATTTCTGTTGAAAGATCAAAAAGAAAAAAATAAAAATCAGAAATCCGCAAGGATAAAAAAGAAAAAGGAAAAAACAACTACATAGCAGTTCTAGGGACTAAAGAAATCCTATATTATGTATCAAAAGAAAAAAAATGAAGGAATGAATGATAAGATAATATGGCAAGTATGTCATAAAATTGTAGGGTGTGTATGCAATTGTCAGATTTTGGAGGAGCATATCTGCAGCTTGCAGATTGTATGAGAGGTATATGTGCATGTTGTACACTTCTCAAGGGATACATTCGCATTTTTCACTTTAGGAAGGGATTAGCAAGCAAAGTACTTTTTGAAGGCTATGTATGCAAAAGTATCTATAAGTATCAAACCTTATGATGATCAGTCACATGACAAGTGTTCCTAACCATTGTCATCATACTAATTCATGTTAACATCTGAGCATATTACAATAAAGAAAATATGTCTTGCAATTAGTGTTGATATGCATGAAATTAAGGCCAGCTTACCATATGCATTTCCAATCTGACTTTTATTTTTGAATCCAGCCGTAACAGCTATGCAAAGAACCATAAGGATCCAATTAATGTCTGGAATATATATCTGACCTAGGAACTTTTTTGATGTATGAACAACTTTGACCCTTGGAAAACAGCCAAGTGCAAGTGCTTGTTTGATTATTGAAAATGTTGCAGATATGGTGGCTTGACTAGCGACCACTGCTGCTGCTGTTGCAATGACAAAAGTTGGCCAGTATATAATACCTATAAAGAATAAAAAATATGTAACCATCCACTCATATAGAAAGTGAGACTTAAAGGGCTCTATGCTGTAAGAGTCAGAAGGGACCTGGAATAGAACGATAGAAAGCATCTAATACATGCCCTCCGTTGCTAACTATGTAAGCAGCTTGTCCAGTGTATGCCAGAAGAAGACAAGGGAACACAATGAGAGTGAAAGCTATCTGCACAGAGAACACATAATCTGAGCTGGCAAAGAGAAAGTTAAGACATCAGTCATAACTGTGTAAATGGATGTACAAACCTGAACAGCTAGGACAGGAAAATGACACAGATCAGCAAATAACGCTTCTGTCCCTGCAAAACAGTGTTGCAGGACAATGCAAGTTAGCTTTCAGGATACCAAGAAAAACATATATGACACACCACAGAAACATACACCAGTTCAGAAGAATCTCACCCGTGATACTAAGCAGAATTCCTCCAAGAGAGGTCCAACTAACCTTCCCTCGTCTAAAATACCGATATATATAAACTGGATTGTAAGCCCTGAGAACAGAACTATCATATTTCCATATGTTCAGAGCACCAATAGCACCAATGAGTATAAACCAGATGAGGACAATGGGAGCAAAAAGCCATCCAACCTTGTCTGTACCATAGTGTTGCATGCTAAATAAACCAACTAATATGACCACAGCAACAAGTATAACCACATCTGAGGCATCGGGATATGAGGAAAAAGAGAAATTAGCCATCCACAATTCAAAAAATGGAAATTTATTAGACGATGAAGAGCCAAAATACAAGAAGTTGGAAAATTCTACTCAAAACAGAGATCTCTAATTCCATGATTTTAGGGACTTTGAAACCGATAATACTATTGAACACCAAATTGTTTAATATAACAACTTGTAACTTTCAAACACACAAAAATATCACAAAGCCTGATGACCTTTTTTTTTTACATGGAAAATGTTACTAAATCTTTTATTCCCAGTCTAGACATAACCTTTGACAGGCATTTGTAATATGTTTGTGATGGACAATTTTCATGGAATGAACAATCCTCATCATCAGATTCAATAAATGAAAAACATTGGCATCATGCCTAAGAGTATAACCGATGTCAAATAGACTGATCATATTACCTAGGCTTATAAGCAACAAAAATGATTTTCTGCAATTGAGAGACTCAAGGGTTCCATGAATTCAAAAGTATGCATCAAAGCAGATATAGGCATGGTTGGGCAAAAAAGATATACCATTACTCATCTTGGGATGGTCAATCTTTATTCCACCTGATGCTGAAAGAACTGCAAAAAAGACAAAATCTTAAATTTTAGAGTTAGAATTTTACAGAGGTTAACAGGGCACTCAGATACAAGATATACATAGAAACGTTTGGAGTAAGATGGCCTTATACAATTAAAAGTATCCTGGAAAATGCTTGTACAATTGAAGAAGCCCCGATGAAATCATACAGATCCAATGACAACTTTTCAAGCACATTCAATGTACAGTGCTCGATGAAATGTCTTTCTTTCCCATGACATATATTTTTAGTCAACAAGATTTTTTATTAATATTATGGAAATGCCTCCACAAAAAAGAGTATTTGAAACTCAATGGAAAACCTCATGAGTTTTAAGTTTTGTTTGGATGCCTTTATAATTAAATCATTTTTTACTTCTTTTTGCTTGTAGGTTTAATCAAAAGAAATATTCAATATTTATTTTAATTGTATTTCGTTGTAAATAATTCTCTAGGAGGTGGCAACCAGAGAAAATAGCAAAACATGAAATTTTATTACTGAAGAGACTTAAGATTTTTTTCATTATTTTAAGCCATGCATGCAGTACGCACATAAGATTATAAGTTCCTTTTGCAAAATGAGAACTTCCAATTAATGTATTTCATCAGTGCATCTGGAACCTATGAAGCATAGACATGGATACATGATATGGATATGCCAATACGGTAAATCTTACAAGACACAATATGCCTAGGTTGCATCAAGAAATTACATAGTTGCATTTGTACATGCATACGTAGCTACATACACAGGTGTAAATATATGTATTTGAAAAAAAATCCATACAGCATAGTAGGCTGTCAAAATAACAGTCCATACGTTATATGTTAGCATCAAGTTTTACAAGCTTATCACTTGTCATTATTCAAACCCATAAACCTTGATGCATACTTCATATTTTATATTAATACCATCTACTCCAACAATGCTGACTCACCATTAAAAGATTAGAATTGAAAAAGAGAAAGAAAGAAAACACCCATCACATTTTTGGAAGCATCAAGGCAGCATCTTGAGTGCATCCAATAAGTACTTGGAATGTTTTTTATTTTAGAATAGAATGTTCAACACAAGTATCAGAAACGTATCTGAGAAGTACCCAACAAATATCAGAATCCGATACATATCCATATGGAAATGGCATGTGGTTTGAAGTATCCGGGCTTCATAGACGCAAATACAGCCATAAATTTCAAAAAAATACATGTTGAAACTTAAGAAGCAAAAAATCTTGTTGGGCATCAACCCTTGTGCATGAGTGTGAATGTTTTTAGGGAAAAATAAGTAGATATACAGGATTCAACCCATTATATGGGTCAATGCACAGCACACATAACACCTCTTATATGTAATTAGCATGTAACTTCAAAATTAGAATGAAAATATACATGACAGCACCAAAGAAAAAGATGGGTGTACCATGTATAAGGCTATAGGGCCTACTGGTGAACAAGTATGATGACCTACATCTCGATAAAAACTCCCCATTTTACAAAATATAACATACTGAATATCCTATTTAAAAAAGACAGGGAATTGATGGATCATATCCTTCACATATCAACAAGTGAATCACACAAATAGAAAAATCCACATAAATTTTAAAGCAAATTATATAATAAAATGAATTTCTAATACCAAATCTCTATGTTTGACAAGTATTATAAGTTATAACCATTCATTGAAGCACTCTTCCACTATACCAGTCACATGCATACCATACAATGGTTGACATAGCATCCATCAAACAATATTTCCTCTTAAATTATGTAATCTTAAGCACCCATAAGCCAGATACAATGGTGAAAATAATCCAATTCCAAGAATCTAATTGATTGACAAAGGATATGGACAGCCCACAGAAATGATTAGTGTTTTATGATATGATAGATCACCATGCTGGTCCTCTACAAACCCACCAATCTAAGAAGACAGACCAACCATATGTCCACGCTAGATCATCCAAAATAGAGAGAGCAAAAATAAAGAGTTATACTCAGCAAAGGAACAAAAATGTTGAATTGGACTCTTGAGATGCATGACATTTAATTGGTGGACATTTTTGAGCAAAACTTGTCAAGATGCAATGCTAGTTGTGAAAAGCAAAACACTAAAATAAATGACCATGTTAGCAAAAAGAATAAAAATAATAATAACAATAGTGATGATAATGGCGATGATGATGAAGCCAATGCATCCAATTCTCACTAAGGCATGCTACTAAATACATGTGCAACTTCCATGATTTACACCCAAGGTGACATAATCACCCCAAAACCAGAAGTTTTTGGAGTCTTAATGGCACAGACCCTCAGCATAGATTTAGGAGGCAATAAATGGAGGAAGAAGTTGGGGCACTAGCAGCAGTAGAAGCTTGATAATCATGAAATCTGGAATCTGATTATGGAATAGAGATTTGTTTGGACTACCAAAAAGGACGCTCACTTTGTAAGAAGTGAGATTGCCAACACGAAAATTTATTCAGACTATTGCAAATAATGTGGACTTTCTGTGAACTAAGTACAATGTATAATGCATGTGTCTGCACAGGTTTATGCAGCACTGACTGTCAGGGAAAAAAAACTCGAAGAACAGGAGATCTTTGACTAAAAATATTGCTGTAATGAAAGATATGAACAACATTAAGGAACAAATCTTTGCAACTAAGGGAGCCAATAAGCTGTTGGATATGGTTACAGAAAAAATATTGTAAACAAGACCCAGTATTCCTCGACAAAAAAGAAAAAAATATATATTAACCTAAATTACCATCACCAGGAGCTTATGTAAATGGATACACGAAGGGAATTACTGGAAACAAGTTCACTAAAGATGATGTACATAGAAAAACAATACAGTTGAGCTACTAAGCAAAGGAAAAGTAAAACACAGAACAAACTGACCTGATATAGCTGGAGTAAGTATCCCATCTCCAATTGCCATACATGTGCCAACAAGAACAAGAATAAGAAGAGCATTCTTTTTATAAGAATGTTCCTCTAACCATCTCTTGATTTTTGCTGCTAATGAATTCTCATCATATGTCTGATGACTATATGTTGTTAGTTCTTCATCTGTTCTATGTTGGTTGGGAATAGTAATTATTTTTGCATGGCGGCAGAGTAGTGAGTATAAAGCAAATGTACCACCTGCACATAACAAAGTAACATTCATAATTTTTCAGTATGTATAAGAAGGAAAAGACAGCAGCCAAAGAGAATGAAGGTTTCATATTTAAGAGCCCATAATATTAGTGACAACAATGTACAATATTCAGGTTTGCATTTTATTTTTTCTACAACAAATTGAATCAGCAGTCCACATATATTAACTTCCACAAATTTATGTCAAAACCTATATGTGATAAGCAATCTAAATCTGTCATCCAGTAAAATAAGGTACGTATCATATTGTATACACATAGTGACAAGTATTAAGAATAATCAGCACAATACCAACTGCTTCTGCATGGAAGCTATGATGTTGGAGTTGAAGCATAAGATCATTGATAGACACTGAAAAATGCATACTGCAGAGAGAATATTTAAGTGGGTTTGTAACCTAAGTTTGCTGAACGGTACATAGACATAAGAAGGATATTCGCTAAAGGGATTACCTTGGAGAGAATCTAGAGTGAGCATTAGAACTATCATGTGATGTAGAAAACTGAATTAACAGTTCCCAGGCCATGTATAATTGCAACACTCATAAGAGGCTAAGGACCTTATATTCCCCTTGATGGGGTCTCAATATCCAACAAATTAGCAATGACTGATAGGGCTGATTGATGATGAGTGCCTCTTTGCTTAGATCTATAAAGGCCATATAGAAGGAAAAAGGAATTAAAAAAGATGAGTTCGGAAGAAAAGGCAGCCAAAAAAGCTTACTGCAAGCTACTTCTTGGATAGAAGTTCTATGCTTCTACCTTCTTCTAATCAAGAATAATGATGACTAAATTCAATTGTTTGTAACCATCATAAAATCCTTTTGGAGATATTCATCTTCCAGGAGAAACAAGTAAGGTATCCAGGCATCGTGACATCTTCAATGGATCTCTCATCTTAAATGTTTCTTTGATGCCCAGCTTCACAACATATTGGACATATTGGCAAGGTGTTCGATATCAACTCACAACATATCATATTTGGAGAAAAAAAAGAGAAGCATCAAGACTGCTGCAGGTCTCTCCAAGAACCCTCATGTTTATCTATCTATTTCTAAGTCTATATAAACCTTTACATATATTTATGCAGAACAAACCATGAAAACAAAATGGTAAGCATTAGAAGCGTGGATCGTTTGTACTGTTAGTTATAACTGCTTCTGTAAATATGACATAAAAAGGGCATTCTAGTGTATGAGGCTCCCACTATTGCTAGGTCTAGGGGGGGTCCAGAGAGGCTATTTCCATGTTTCGAACCCATGACACCAAAGTCATACTAGTGCAATCTTACCATTGTATCAAGGCCTGCCCTCTTTTTGGTAAATATGAACATGTGGCTAAAAATGTGCTTATTGTAAAAAATGCTATCTATGAGAGCCTATGGACTATTCTGAGTGTGAAGTTTGGGCCATCACCCACAAATGAGTTGATCATTGCTACAACATCCCAATACTTGCTCCTAAAGTTCATGACATTGGGACGGCATTTATATTCCTAAGTGTCTTGTGATAGCATAAGGGTCTAAGTGCAATATATCAATTTGTTAATTGTGAAACTTCTTTACATTTAACTACCTCAAAATGTTCTTCATGGTGACACATAATTTCACCAGACCCATTGACATGTCATACCATCACAGCATTAGAATCCTCTTTGCCATTGATTCATCTGAAACATAGCATTACTAGACAGATTTTCTCTCTTTTTTTATGTATGTGTGCTTGTGGCATTAATTGATACTGAATACTGTCAAAAATCTTTTGAAATTTCTTTTTTACTTTGTTCCTTTTAGCTCTAGATTCATGATAACCATATTCTTTTGGGTTACAGTCATACTGAAATTGCATCAGTATTTTTTCTAGCATCTTAGTTAAAAGGATTGATTTCTTTTCCACATGCAATTCGCTGTATATGTATTACTTGGATATAGCAAAAACAAACATAAGAAACCAAAAATGGAGAATGACAGTGTACCTTGACCATTGTCATTTGCCCTCAACACTACGAAGACATATTTAAGGAGTGGGATGAGAGTAAGGGAGTATATGATTAAAGAAAGAGCTCCAATAACATCCTCTGGATCTTTTGCCCCATTAGGAAATGTATTGCAAAAAACATATAGCGGTGATGTGCCCAGATCTCCAAATACCACACCTAGGCTCTGAAATGCGAGCCTTAAAATTAAAATCAATGAGAATTTCTGCATGGAAGAACAAAGCATGTCAGCAGATCGATATGCTTCAATGACTAGATCACAAGCATGAGTTTGAGCAATTTTTTTTAAAAAGAAAAATGAACACAGCACTTAGATCAGCTTGTGACTAAGAGATTCTACAAGTAAAAGACGATTATGTTTTTCTTCTTATTAGAAAAAAATTGAGAAGCTCTAGAAGTCAGAATAACAATTTTCTGAAGAACTTACAATTTCACATTTCTCAGGAGATCAGAACGTATGAAGTAAAGAAACTGAATAATCATAAATCATGTGAATCATCAAAATGCCCCTTGCTATTTTTTTTCCCCCAAATAATTCATATATCAGTCTTCAACATGGTCTTTAGTGAAGTTATAGCATTTAGTTCCATCTCAAACACAGGTTAGCAAAGTACCCAAAAAGGAAGCATATTAACCAATAACATGACAATCAGTAAGAATGAATTTGCCTTCCTTCACTTCCTGCTCAAAAAAAAAAAAAAACCCTAATAACCATGATAGAGATCTAAATCAGACAAGATTTCAGACAGATGTTAGCTGTTATATGTTCACTAAGTTGAATTATCAGATCTGATTTAATAAATGAAGAGATTCCACTAACAATACAGGAGTATAGAACTGGAATTAAGAAATGGAGAAAAGATAATAAAAGATGGTGCATCTGAAAGAAAGTGGTCATTCTACTTCTGCTCAATTATTGGAAAAGAAAACCGAATCTTGTTGTAAAGAAAAACAGTAAAGTAATATAAACTATAGCATGGACTCAAAATGGAAAATTGAAGTAAACCTTTTCTCTGTACATATTTTTAAGCCGACCAGCCTCTTCCTCCATGGGCTGATCGAGGTTTTGATCCAAAACCCACATACTCCCTTTATTCGTCTCCTCATTCACCATCTCCGACGCCATGAAATCCCAACTCCTTCAGCACACTCTTTCGATATCTCTGCTCCTCGAAGCGGCCCAAATCAACACCCAATATCTAAATCGCTGATAGCAACTCGTTCACATCATAAACAGGCACCAAAAGCACATCTGACCTTGGGTGGAGAGAGGTATTTCTGTGGATTTGAGATAGGGTCCAAGCGGCCCAAAATAAGAGACTTGGAGAGTAGCAACACATGCAACTGGAAAGCAAGATGCTAAATTTGACACAGAACCCATTCCCGTATCACAAAAAGCATCCAAAGATCCGAACTTTTCCGGGTGGGAAGAAATAAGATCGCCAATAAACTAAAAATCCACCAAGAAAACACCACCTTTGCTCGATTCCAGAGGCAAAGCCCACGGATTTCTGGAGCTCTGACACCAGGCAGCTCCAAAAGTCGATCTTTGGCCAGTAATCGGGCGGCAGTTGTCACCAGGAAGGCAGCGAAGACAGAGGAGGATGGATAGGCGCTTGCGGAGCTTGGAGTGCTCCCAGGTGGCACCGGGGGAGGCGGGCGTGGTCCCCTGGAGGGGAGAGGCGATAAGGGCGTCGTTGCGAGGATTTGTTAGGTTTAGGATCGCAGGAAGGGTGGGGTACGAGCGGGAAGAGAGCGACAGGAGATTTCTACCCCCATGATGGAGCGGGCTGGATTTTATAGAGAGAGAGAGAGAGAGAGAGAGAGAGAGCGGATGGTGTTTTACTCCCTTCTATTGGCGTGGTTAACTCCAAACTGCACTAAAGTATTTTCTAAAAAACAATGGTATAGTGGTGGTACCGCGAATACAGTCTAAGATTTCGGATTTAACCATTGATTGATTAATAAATTACTAGAATCTTAACAAGCATTGTTCTAAATAAACCAAAATTTTTTGCGTTAGAACCCTCTTGCAACCCCTCGTGCGATCACGACCGTCCACGTATGGACCGAGCAGAGCCTCTATTGCGTGAGAAAGAGACGCGGTGGATTGCATGCTTTGTGGACATCAAGCATCATGTTCTTGGGATCCATTGGGTTGGGATTATTCTGATATAAAAAAAATGAATCACATATTACATTATTATATTTGATATAAAAAAATAAAAAAAAATAAAAAAATTGGTAGATCATATGTTTATTTTCGAGAGAAAAAATATAAAATAAATATTATGAAGAGTTGATATTTCTTAAATTTGCAAGTGATGATAATATATATTTAGATAAAAATATTTTTAATAAAATTATATATATAATTATTGAATTGATTGTGATAATTTTCTTAATTCATTCAATAAAATATTTTTATAAAAAAAATTAATGTGAATATGATATTATGAAAAAAGTTATGTGATTATATTCATGATATAAAATTGATTGCAGATGACAAACTATCATGATATAAAAAAATTATTTTGTATCGAAGAGTATATTTGTAAATTTAATCATATTTCTATATAGAGTTATCTTCAATTAAATATAATAATCTTCTTCCAATGTTATTTTTCAAAGTAATTAAACTAAATGTAGTAAATATTATTTTCTTTTATAATTATTTTTCTAGATAAATGATTCCAACGAATCATCAGATTGCCCCATAATCTGATGCATCCTAACCAAATAGTAGAAATTCTAATGAGATCTCTCTTGAAAAGTAATTCATAAAGTTGAAGATTGTCAAGGAGTAATTTTTTTTTTAAAGGACCTGATAAAAAAAAATGAACTTAAGAGAGCTATTAACGTGAAAAGTAGGTTTTTTTTTTTTAATCATGAGAAGATGTTATATCCTCCATGAAATGACTATCTAGATTAAGCTGCTATAGTCTTGGACATAACTTTTGTTTCCCTATGGCTTTCGTTGATTATACGGAGGTGGTGTAATATGTCTTTAATTCTCCTCGTTTGCATTCATATTTCAGACATTATTTAGTGCCAATTTAATAGTCGAGATTGGGTTTGAAATGGCTATCTATAGCCACTAATCTGTGGTCAATTTTAAAAGTAAATAATCAGAAAAAAAATATATTTTTGTGAGAGTCCGAATTGTGATCCTTGTTTGATAGGCTAGGTGAAGTGAAATGCAAATTATGAATTTTTTTTACTTGTTATATATAGTTATTCTCAAAAAAAAATTGTTATATATAGTTTTTAAGATAGAGATCAATGTTTGTAAATTTAGAAGGTCGGCAAATTATATCTAAAAATTATAAAAAATATTTATAAGAATGGCAACAAGTTCAATAGAAACTAGATAGACTATTACTTACAAATTTTTTTTGTACTTGAGATAGAGCATATAGAGTCTCAACGTAGAACGAAATGGATAGAGTTAAACAAGACATGTTGGACCAGATAAATCAGATAAAATTATAAAAATTATTTTTTATTTTATTTTTTAGAAAAAATTGGATATATATATATATATATATATATATATATGGTAGATTTTATTATTATTCTATTTTAGAGAGAGAGGGAGAGCATCTGCATAAGGGGGGCGCAAAAAGGGGTAGAGTAATCAGTTTCTCCAAAAATTATACTTTTGAAAGAAATTTTTGACAATCGTCACCTACCCTATTGTGCTATTGGAGTGGTGGATCACTGAGACCAGAATTTGAGCGTGTCGGATAGAAATGACAAGCTGAGTGAGTGGGTCAACCGTCTCTAGGGACCATCCTATCATCCAGACAACAACGTGGCGCCTAAAGTTTCTTTTTTTTCTTTTCGATAAAGAAGCAACTCCATTAATGGATAACTTTTGGCACAACCCAAAAACAAGGTTTCCTGCTATTAACACAGAACAAAATAGACAGCAGAAAAATAAAATAATATGGGACAGCAAGAAAAATATTGACTGAGGGACTGCATACAAATATATGTAGGAAATCTGAAGTGACCATATATTGGAGTAGAGGATAACTTGCAGAACTTCAGTAGGGAGTTTAAGCCACAGAATGCATAGTTGAATACCATCAAAAACTTTAGAAGCAGTAATTGTATAACAATAGGTGTACTGCACTCTTACAAATATGGAACCGAAAGTTATTAAGTATAGCTTGTGCATTAGTCATTGCTAAGTGAACATCAAACCGGACAATTTTTGGTTGCATATAATTAATTATATAATTGTCTTTGTTGCAATTTAAATTACTGTAACCATCTCACATTTAATACTGAAATTACTAAAACTATCTATGAACTCGATAGCCCAATTTGGAAGTTGTTGTGTGGCTCAACAGCACCCATGCACCACCCACTTCCTCATCTGCTACATTGATTTTTGATAGCTACATGTGAACTAGGTAGTGATTTGATAAATGTTTGATGGCAATGTGCTTTAATATTTGATTCAAGATATGGTTAGAACTTAGAGACAAATGTTACGGTCCAAATGAAGTAGTTTGAAAATTGAAAATTATCAAGATAGCATATACTATTAGTCTCTTATTATTACTTTTGCTATGCAATCATCACTTTAAGTTAACATATATAATGTAAAGATGTACATTGCTTCTCTTGAAAGGATTGAGTATCTAGTCAAACACATAATTAAGTGGACACTTATCGAAGATCCATATTGTTGACTATGGTATATACTACTGAAAATATGGAAACTTCAAGGCACATTTTGGTGGTCTCTAACCTATATATCAAGTAGACACAAAAATTAGTGACTAAAGTTATATGAGACTATATTTTGTTATGATAATGAACAAGTATGTAGATCTTTGATTTGAGTGCTAGGTGATTATTGATTTTTGACCTAAAAGAAGTTCATCTCCTCTCCTTTCAAGAGGAGCAAAATGCATATCCATGTTATCAGAAAATTATATCAAATTAATTATATTACTCGACATTTAATAATTGTAATACAATTTATACTCGTAGCGATTTAGCTATACATTATATTATAATGACTTGATATTATTCTGCAAGTTATAGTCTTATATATGTAACAATATTTTTATGACATACATCATATTCAATGGTTTTGATCTTGAATAATTTGGATACTCTACTATTGATTTTGAGTCGTTAACCACTTTTTCAAGAAATCCAACTCTAATATTTTTCGATAGCAAGAGAAAAATGGTTGATTACTATTTAGATTTGAATTGACCAAATTTGTACAATCCCTAAAAAGTTACAGTATCAAAGAAGTTTCCTATAACTAAAATTATACATGATTCACACTCCTCCCAAAACTTATAACCTCATTATGCATGAATGGCGTTTGTTCATAATATTAACTAGTCAGCCAGAGATATAGTAAAGCATATTTTTAAGATCTTAGATGAGTTTTACACCATCGCTCATCGAACAATAGACTTTATGATGGGAGCCTGCAACTTTTCCCTGCACATCGCAACGTTACATGAAAATCCAAGTAAAAGGTGTTGCAAATGGCATTGATCACAATATAGACAACTAAGTACAATACAACGTACACCATTCAAGATCCAACCATCTGTATAAATTGCGTACTATTCTTAAAAAACTCGAGATGGCCTCAGTCCACGCGCACATGTTCATCTAATGGCACGTAGGATCTCAGGCACCATTTAACGTGCTGCGCCCATCAAAGTTAGCCACCTTTTTCTCCATCCAGGGTCCCTTTCTTCTTATTTTGTCCTTGGTTTGCTTGCGTTGGTGTCGCACTTTGTCCATCCTCATACCCATCATGGTGGTCTTTCCCGTCTTCCCTTCGTTAGATCTTCTCTTCTTTCCGAAGAGATTCGTCGCCCGACAAAACAGACGACTTCGACCAACGACCGAATAATGCCCGATGGTGCGCCTTCTGATCTTTATCTGTCTCTCTCCTCGTCATGACTACATTCCTTTAAGCTACGATCAAGAGGATTTTCTTTTTTTTTTTCCTATCACCTATGACCAAGATTTCAAAATGTTTAAATTAAATAAGAATTTAGGTGATTATGTAGGCGCGACATCGCGCACTGTAGATTTTTTGGATGCATCGCATCCAACATTTGCAGTACCAATCATGCTGTACCATTTATGTCGAGTCGATATATAATATGAAAAACGTGCCGGTACTTGATATGCTGCATTACTATTTTCACGGATATATCAATACTAAAAGAGAATGGTTGTGATGTAGGCACTGATATCAATACGATAATTTTGTGTCACATCACTTGTCAACCAGATTTTCGGCCATGTTATCATATCTATTTTCTTATTTCTTCTTTTTCAAAAAAAAGACGGAAGGCTGAAGTCTAAAACAGTGTTGAGCCAGAGCAGAGAGATGGAGCCTTTCGCGATAAATTAACATGATTAGAGGAAAAGTTTAGAATTGAAGAGCTGGAGAATCCGATGTCTCTCGGGAAAGGATGCTGGACTACGCCTTGTCCAATTGATTCATGAAACCGTACTCTCAGAATCTCCAGAATGATTTTGTCGGACTAATGCAGTCATTGTTGTCCTCAGCTCGTGACGTGCAATAGCAAGCCCAGCGGATGGTAGAGAAATTATTGGAATTAATGCAGCATATAGTGTATTACCTTTGTGGTTACGAATAATAATAAACCCAACTCCCGCTGAATCGGGATGAACAGGATGCATCTGAGTTGATTTTGATGAAATCTGATTGTGAAGGCTTCCAAGCAATAATAAGTTTACGAGATGTCAGACCAAAGATGATGGGAATGGTAGGGATTGAAGGAACCAAACTACAAAGAGAGAAGCAGGGAGATTATTCCCAACCAATTTCCTTAATCGCTTTCATTGTAGAGATCTTTGATCGGTGCTTGTAGCATCAGCAAAACAATGATAAGCAAAAATATTAGATACAAAAGCTCCCAAAACTTAAAAGCCTATTCAGCATTTATTTTATTTATTATTTATATTTTTAAAATTAAATTTTATAAATTGAAATAAAAATATGAATGGTGCTATTATTTTTATTTTTTTATTTTATTATTATTTTTAAAAAATAAAAATAAGAAAAAAAATTATTATTAAAAAAATATATTTTTGCCACTAATATCACCTCCACCACCATCAATATTATTTTACCACTATTTTAGTTATCCTTTTCAATATCTCTAGTATTGTTGCGGCCTTCACCATACCACCACCACAACCATCATTCCTTTTGCCATATCATTAGCATCTCTATTACCACTATTATCTGCGATCATATCATCATCACCATTATCATTGTCTTTATCACGTAGATGACACTTTCACCACCATTTCTACCATATTACCACTATCATTATGTTGGCCCCACCATGCTATGGAGCCTGTGCCATCATTATTATTGTCACTGTCTACCCTCATTATATAGCCATCACCCCCGCCACCAGCACCTCCACTACATCCACTACATCCACTACTACTACCACCTCCATCAACATTACCGTATTTATATTTTAAAAATAATAAAACTAAATATATTTATATTTTTAGATTTAAAAAAATAAAAATAGAATTTTATTTTATTTCTAAAAGTAGAAAAATGAAAGTAATGCTAGAATGGCATCTAACCATGGTAAGCATATGCAGAAGAAAAACAAAGATAATTTTATGTTTTTTTTTTTTTTTTTGTATAGACGGACGGTCACATCAGTCTGATGTGAGAGCAGCTCAACCAATCAAGATACAAAAAATTTTGCAAGGCCAGCGAGCAATCCCTACCCTGTATCTAGAGCTAGTCGTCAGAGTGGTCGGCTACAAAAGCTATCATCCAGTCTGCTGTAGAGTTGGTCTCCCGATAAACATATTGAACTCTGACTACAGTAGCATGGTGAAGAAAGATCCAGATATTCCAAATGAGAAGGTGGCCTCGGGACCGCCTAGCACCATCCTAGAGCAAAGTGATGACAATGACAGAGTCACCCTCAAGAAAGATCCATTCTGCATGAAGCTACTATCTGGCAAAAATGTCCCCTGCCCAGGTAGCATGAAGCTCTGCATCTGGGATAGAAGGCTCAAATAGATGGGAGCCTCTAGCTGTCAGAAGTCTACCATCAGAGCTGTGGGTAACAAAGCCCGCTCCACCTTTCCCATCCCTGACGCTACTATCGAAGTTAACTTTGATAAATCCCGAGGGCGGAGGCTCCCAAGTGATGGAAAGAACCCTACAGATCACTGTCGGGGCAGCTAGAGAGCTCCAGAGGCCGGAGATATCAAAGAATGGAGTGTCAGCATCAAACCGACAATACTCTTAGGCAAGACAGACAGCAATGTCCAAAATACGATGAGCAGGAATCACCTCACCATCGAAGATGTGGCTATTCCTGGATAGCCAAATCCGATAAGCAATGTAAGTGATCCGCCCAGCAACAGCAATCGACCCATCAGTCATACTCTGATGAATCAGGCCAAGGAAGAAATCTAACTAGGGATTAGTACTCGTCTCCTAAGGGTGATCGTCAGTCTGTCTCCAAATGACCCTCGTCCTCGCACAGTGCAGAATAACGTGCTCCACAGACTCATCCTCCACCCCACAAATCGGACAGGAGGTCTGAATCCTCCACCAGCTCACCGACGAGCCGAACAACCTCCCGAAGAGCTTTCGAATCCCAGAACTCCGTCAGGAGCCATGGGAGATGAACCCACAGTAGCGCCGAAGAAATTACACCTTCCATCGGAAAGAACCCCAACCTCTACAGTTCAAGCACTAACATCTACCTTGCCATCGACTAAGGCTGTCGGAGAACCCGATCACGCTCCAACGGCTTTCCAAAATGGAAGAGGAGAAGCCCCCTCTCCAGGCCGTATGCCATCACCATCCCTTTAGCCATGCCCTAGAGTTAGAATTCTCTTGCCTTCGATTCTAACGATACTCGCCTCCCAAGGCTCCGTCCCACCACCGCCGTTGCCTCCTATAACGCCATCTGCTCCTGGAGGGCCATCGTTGGACCTTTACTACCTCCAGATACCATCGAGCGAGCTCCAACACCTCCTCTGATGATGGATCCGACGAAACCCACACCAGCCTCCCTTGCAGAGCCCCTTTCCAACTTGCCTTCGATCGGTCGGTGCCCTTTGAGGCATCCGGTCGGTCACGCACCTCCTTTCCCATCGTCCACTACCACGACGGCATTGGAATCAGACCAGAATGCCGGCGATCACTCCCGAAAACAGGAACAAAGCACACTCGGTTGCATCACAAAAATATTTCTTGTTTCCTTAAACTTGGTTAGAAGTTATGTTCATAGATTTAGAGAATTTTGTTATGCTATAACATACGAGCATGTACTTCACATGTCTCAGCATTAAAATTATACAAATATATTGCAATCATAAGACCTGTCCGAGACATTGTTAGATATTGTCGAAGTTTTCGTTATAAAACTCTGGACAGCATAGCAGGATTCCAACCCTGCCTCAGTGATGCAAAAACAATGATCAAACCTCCAATTACTACATAAAGCAAAGCTAGTAGGAGCATTGCTTTGTTTACGAAAAGATAACCATTTAGGAATTATTTTAACTGTTTAATCATTCGATCTGCTTAACATGATTTCATCAATTTAGCTACTTAATTCCAGTTCCTATTGACCAATTTTAAGCTCAACTAAGTAAGGTTTCTGCTAAGTTCATCAGTTTGACTTGAACCAGCTAACGTGGCTCCACCTAATCCTGCCTTTTTCACTAATTTAATCCAATTCTTTCCAAATTATTTATCAATTCCACATTCTTGCTACCCAATTAAATTTGTGCATCCAATTAGGCTTTCCCAATTGATTGGAACCATTTTTGGTGGACTGGTCCATAAGTTCATCATATTTCTATTAGAAACAGAGAAAAGAAAAGATCCGGTGGAGCAACTTGATCAGGAAGCTCCAGTGGAACCGACACAAAGTCTAAAACTAAAACACCAATCAATAAAATTCTTTTCTTTTGCCCACCAAAAAATGTATAATTTTGTTAGAATAAGGAATGAGGGTACTCTTTTCAGAAGAAAGTCTCTCAAATTTGTGAGGTTCACAAGCCAATTCCTTTATGCACCCCAACCAACCGATGCGATGGAAAAAAGTAGCTTGACAACTGGCGGGACAAATCTTTAACCTAATCTGTACGTAGGAAAACTTTTCAGGCGACCTTTTTTTTCGCTTTGATTTTATTGTTGAATGCTACTCAGATGGAATCTATCACTCTAAATCAAGTGATCGTGTTTGTAATAAACTATAGCAAGAATAGGGACAGGTCAGGATCTAACATGAATTTGGTCTAGATAATGACAGCACAATATCATAAGAGATGGAAACATCATTGGATGGAAGTGTTCTTTAGAAAGAGCATAGCTACCTAACGGGTGCAATTCATGGGTAGGTCAGTGTCACAAAGTGAGGTTGGACCATGTTACGGCCAATCCTCGAATGTGCTTAACTCCGATGAAGAGCAATCTATAAAATAATTTCACTAGCAGGAATTATGTCCAGCGGAGACCCTTCGATATCTAAATCAATGGGAGTGATGAATAGGATATTTAGTATAGAATTCGATAGAGTTTTAGCTCAGATACCCCTTACCATTGCTATTCCCTTACTTCTCTTTTATAGGCAATTCGGGTATAACCGCTGAATACGTGGAGTTTCGCTTTTTATGGTACTAAAGAGTAGTTAACCCTTATTATCGGACCATAATCATGGAGTTAGTGGGCAGTTTATGCTCACTAACGGTCGTGGCATGTAGTCATTACTCATGATTGTGATATCATGATTGTAGATTAGGCCGTCGGCCATGCCAGTCGGCTATGTCAGTCAGCTATGCCAGTCGGCCATGGTGATCAATCGGCCATTAGACAGTCAGCCATTAAGATGCTAGTTTGGTCATGAAGATGCTGCTTCGACCATGATGGTCAGTCGGTCATTAGATAATCGGCCATAAAAATGCTGCTTCGATCATAATGGTCAGTCGGTTATGATGACTCTGCTTTGGTCATGATAACTCTGTTTTAGCCATGATGGTCAGTCGGTCATTGGTTAGTCGGTCATTAGGCAGTCAACCATGAAGATACTACTTCAGCCATGATGGTCAGTCGGCCATTAGGCAGTCAGTCATAAAGATGATGTTTCAGCCATGATGACTCTGCTTCGGCCATGACCTGCAGACTTAGAAAACAAAAATAGGATGATTTGTGAAGGTTTTAGAATCTCACCTCATGAGAGCTGAATCGTGGAAGTTTCTTCCCTTCCGAGCCCCCTCCTTTTGGAAATGCTGTCATACTCTGTTGTTGACGTGAAATCGGAAGCCGATCTTGATTCGGGGGAAGCGGATCCAATCATCTCAATAGTTGTCCCCCACTCCCAAGTTCAAAGTGACTTGACACGTTGGATAATGAGAGTCAGCGTATCTTCTGTCATGATTTCGAGCTTCGATTCTACGATCATTTTGGTTGTCAACCAGAGTTAGCATATTATTCCGTGTAACCATAATCGAATCGACATATTGTTCCATCCGATCATAGTCGAGTCGGCATACTATTCCGTCCGATCATAGTCGAGTCGGCATACTATTCTGTCCGATCATAGTCGAGTCAGTATTTTGGTCCTCTTGAGACTCATCTCGATTCGAAGATCGATATTTTTCTGCTTTGGCCCCTTGGGGCCTGAGCTGGAACTCGAATTTGTCATCGAATTGCATAGTCGTCGGATGAGCTATTGACTCATTATTTTTCTTTCGGAATGTCGATTCTTTAATCAATCGAATAAGAGCCAACTAAATAATTAAAGATATTTATAGATTGTCAGTATTTCATGTCTGAGGGATAGTCGTTCCATCATAGAGAAATATTATCATATATTGCACTGTTCAATCATAAATTATCGTAGATCGTTCCATTATAGAGGAACATAATCATCATTTGGGAAGAGCTTTCCGAATCGTAGATTATGATCGATTTATTTGGAAAAGCTTTTTGAATCATAGATTATGATCGATTCATCGTTTAGAGAAACTTTTCGAATCGTCTGCCCCTCAAAGTCTCATCGCTTAGTCATTTTGTAGCCTTTTAATTTAGCGATCTAGCTCCTTGAGCTTTTGCTCATAATTGTCCATGTGCTGAGAATCCTCTCGGAGAGAGCATCCAGGAGTAGAACTTTCGTTGGATGAAGAAAAAAAAAATATCGTCGTTTCCCCTTATCAGCTTTATAGGAGAGAAATAAGTGACGATCGATATGTTGAGAGTGATGGACTGAGTGGTATGGCCCATCCCACTGATGAGACTGTTGTCGAGGTTGCGCCACTATTGATTACTAGCTGTATTTGCTGGAGGCTATGAACTACCTCTGTCAGTATTTTTTCCTGCTACACTATGACAGTGAATTACTGAGCATCCACGATGATGACCGAATGTGAGGATCTGAGCTCTGTCGGTAGAGGTGGGAGATCTTTCCGGAGGGAAGATTGTTAGGTGGAGCTGGTGGAAACGTTCTGGGCTCTCATTTTCATCATGATGATTGAATTTTTTCTTCCTACCTGGCATGCCAATCTATTGTGATCAATCTCTGACTGCATCTGACTCCGATGAAGAGCAACCTGCAAAACAAATCTACTGATCGAAATTATGTCCGGTAGAGACCCTCTGATGCCTAAGTCAGTGAAAAGTGATGAACATGATATTTAGTATAGAATTCAGTAGAGTTTTAGCTTAGATATCCCTTACCATTGCTGCTCCTTTACCTCCGTTTTATAGACAATTCGGATGTAACTACTGAATATATGGAGTCCCACTTTTTATGACACTAAAGGATAGTTAACCTCTATTATCGAACAATAATCATGGAGTTAGTGGATAGTTTATACCCACTAACGATCGTGGCATGTAATTATTATCCACGATTGTGAAATCATGATTGTAGATTAGGCAGTCGGCCATGCTAGTCAGTTATGTCAGTCGGCCATGGCAGTTTGCCATGATAATTGACCATGTCACTCGACCATGGTGGTTAGTCGGTCATTATAATGCTGGTTCGGTCATGAAGATGCTGCTTCGGCCATGATGATCAGTCGGTCATGATGGTCAGTCGGCCATTAGGCGGTCAGTCGTGAAGATGCTGTTTTGATCATGATAGTCAGTTGTCGTAATGACTCTGCTTTGACCATGATGATCAGTCAACCATGATAGTCAATCGACCATTAGACAGTCGACCATGAAGATGCTGCTTCGGTCATGATGATCAATCAGTCATTAGGCAGTCGGCCATGAAGATGCTGCTTCGGCCATAATGACTCTGTTTTGACCATGATCTACAGATTTAGGAAAAAAAATAGGATGACTGGTGAAGATGTTAGAACCTCACCTCATAAGAGCTGAATCGTAGAAGTTTCTTCCCTTCCGAGCTCCCTCCTTTTGAGAATGCTGTCATACTTTGTTGTCGATGCAAAATTGAAAGCCGAACTTGAATCGAGGGAGCGAATCTGATTATCCCAACACACCAATCATCAGGCAGGCATATAAGGAACAGTAAATGGGCTAGGACTGTTAACATGTGAATAGATAAGGCCACCTATTAACGTTTGAATAGATAAGGCCACCAACCTCCTAAGTGATTTGTATATATCTTGTTGAACTACTTGTTATAACTACTTCTTTTTGTTACCTTTGCTATCTCACGTACGATTGATGTAACTTGGATATATACACAAGATTAATGAGAATCAAGGTGAAGCCCAATCCTCACATGGTATCAGAGGAAGATTTTTCCATCCACAATGGCATCGAACCTCCTAGGGGTGAAATCCGATCAAGGTCCCATCTTGCCTGGTGACTCCTCCCTCCACAACCCAATGCCTTCCTCTGGCACCGCCAACCTTAATGACTTCCATGACCTAGCTGATGTCACCCACTCCTTTTTTATCTACACTATTCAGATAACCCTGGCACCAATCTTGTCTCCCAAGTTCTTACTGGCGATAATTTTTTTACATGGAGTCGTGCTATGCGAATGGCTCTCAGTGCGAAAGACAAGGTCGGGTTCATCGATGGCTCTCTGCATCCTCCTGCTCCTGACGATTCCCTTCTTCCATATTGGCAACGGTGCAATGATATGGTACTTTCTTGACTTCTTAATTCCATCTTTAAGCAATTGGCCACTAGTGTTATCTATGCAAGCACTGCTGCCGAAATCTAAACAGATTTGTCGGACCCAGGATTTTTCATAGACCAATGGACCCAGGATTTTTCAAATACAAAAATCCATTACTACCCACACACAACAGCAGGCGTCCATTGCTTCTTATTTCACCCAGTTGAAAGCCTTCTGGGATGAATTGACATTCTATAGGCCAGTTTCTCCATACTCTTGTGGGACCTCTAAAACAGTAGTTTCTCACCAACATGAAGATCGAGTGATGCAATTTTGATGGGGTTAAATGAGAGTTATGCTGCAGAGATCAAATTCCACTTATGGATCCTCTGCCCATCATTAATTGTGTTTATTCTTTATTATTGCAAGAAGAAAAACAATGAAAAGTCTCCGTTGTAGAATGTCCGCCTCTTATCTCTTCCATTTTGGCAAATGTAGTAGACTCCAGGTACCCCTCTTCCAACAGAAAAAAATTTACAGTGCACTCATTGCAATAAAAAGGGACATGCTGTTGAACAATGCTATTCTATACATGGATATCCTCCTGGCCATAAGCTCCATAAGAAGTTTTCAGCACCCAGCCCTGCCTTTGCCGCCAACACCATCACTCCTAATGGGTCTTCTGCTTCCACATCGGTTCCTGTTTTCACTTTTGACCAATATCAGAAATTGTTGGCCCTCATTAATGGTAACACTTCTCTTCTTATGGCCGTCAGTACTCCTCCCACTGAGACCAACCTAGCAGGTACACTTTTCTATTTATCTAGCATTCGTTTCAATTCTTGGATCTTAGATTCTGGTGCCACTGATCATTTGATTTCTCATCCGAATAATTTATTTTTATCTACTTCTGTACATGATCATGATCCAGTCACACTTTCGAATGGCACATCTGTTCTTATCATACGTAAAGGCTCAATGTCTCTGTCTCCTAACATTACACTTTCTGATGTATTTTATGTCCCTAGTTTCAAGTTTAATTTGCTGTCTGTGAGAAAAATGACTAAATCTCTTAATTGTTCCATAATCTTTTTCTCTGATCATTATGTCTTATAGGACCTTGCTACGGAGAGGATGATTGGACAAGGTAGAGAGTGCGCATGCCTCTATTATTTTCATCCTGCACCATCTATCTCTTCGGCTGCCACCATCATCCCGGATATTTGGCACTAGCATCTTGGTCATCTATCCAGTTCTCGTTTAGAGTCTCTTCTTCTGGTCATGACAATATTATTCATTCTCCTATTTCAAACTGTGATGTATATCATTTTTCTATGCAGACTAAACTTCTTTTTACATCTGGTACTCAAAGTACCACTATGCCATTTTAATTAATTCACTATGATATTTGGGATCATTTTGCACAGGCATCCTTGATTGGGACTCATTATTTTCTTATCATAGTTAACGATTTCACGTGTAGTACTTGGGTTTATCTAATGCATCATAAATCTGAAACATATTTTATCTGAAATTTTTTTTTTCCATGATTCGTACACAATTTAATGCACAAGTTAAACAATTTCATTCAGATAATGGAATAGAATTTTTTTTTTTTGCCAATTTCACTGGTTTGTTTCATGAGTTAGGTATTACACGCCCACATTCTTGTGTGCACACTCCTCAGCAGAATGGAGCTGCGGAATGAAAATACCGGCATTTACTTAATGTTGCATGCGCTCTTCATTTCCAAGCCCACTTGTCACTCTCATTCTTTGGTGAGTGTGTACTCCATGCCACTTATCTTCTCAATCATATATCTACTCCATTATTGCATAGTAAATCCCCTTACGAGTTACTTTTTAATAAGTTATCTTCTTTAGATCGCCTAGGTGTATTTGGTTGCCTATACTATGCTACTAATTTATTGCCTCGTCACAAGTTTGACATACGAGCCCAAAAGTATGTCTTTCTTGATTTTCCTTATGGGCAAAAGGGATATAAGGTATTAGATCTTGATACTCAAAAAATATTTATATCTCGTGATGTTATATTTGATAAGACCTCATTCCCTTGCATATCGATCTCAGAACCATCTTCTGTCATTCCTATTTGACCTCATCCATTTATTGATTATCATGAGGACCCAACTCAGGCCAATTAGGCCCCGATTCCCCTTGAGGTCACCCCAACATCGGTCCCGATTTTCCTTCAGCCCGATCCTACTTCAGCTTCACCTTCGGTCCCAGACCCACTCAGTCCAAGCATGTTTAGAACCCCCCTTATCTCAAGGACTTTCATTGTCCCACATTGCATCACACTCCGACACCTAACTCCTCTTCGCAAGCAGGTCCAAGTACTTTCCATCATCTTTTCAATTTTTTTTGTTACGATCATTTGTCTTCCTCTCATCGTGCCTTTGTTAGTGCCATTTCTTCCTCCATGGAGCTTTCCTCTTTCACACAGGCCATGCCAGATCCTCATTGGCAAGATGTGATGGCAGTAGAGATCTGCGCTTTGGAACATCAAAATACGTGGACCATCATCTCTTTGCCTCCAGCTAAGCATCCTATTGGATGCAAATGGGTCTACAAGATTAAGCACCATTCTGATGGCACCATCGAACAGTATAAAGCGTGACTTATTGCCAAAGGATACACACAATGGGAATGTTTGCATCATCATGAGACCTTTGATCCTGTTGCTAAATTTTTTTCTGTGCGATGTCTTCTTGCCTTAGCTACTATCCGTGGTTGGCATCTCTAACAACTTGATGTCCACAATGCCTTCTTGCATGGCGATCTCGATGAAGAGGTCTATATGTCCCTCCCTCTGGGTTTCCATCGACAGGGGGTTTGTCGACTGAATAAGTCACTCTATGGACTCAAACAGGCTTTAAGGAAGCTCTCTACTTATATCATCAATACTGGCTTCACTCAATCCAAAATTGATTATTCTTTGTTCACTATGCATCATGATGACATCTCTATGGCTATATTGGAGTATGTTGATGATATAATACTTGCAGGGAATGATATCACTTCCATTAATCAGGTTAAGGATCTTCTTCATCAAAACTTCCATATCAAGGACTTTGGTGACTTGAAATATTTCTTTGGTATAGAGGTTGTTCGATCTAAGAAATGTATTTTTCTTTCTCAACGCAAGTATACACTTGAAATTCTTGATGATTCAGGATTACTTGGTGCCCGGTCGGTTGATACTCCCATGGATCAAAAGCTTAAGCTAGCTTTGGATGATGGCACATTGCTAGATGATCTGTCCATCTATTGTTGCATAATAGGAGGGCTGATTTATCTTAGTCTTAGATGGTCTGACATTGTGTATCCTATTCATATCCTGAGTCAATTCATGCATAAGCTCAGGAAGCTACATATGGATGTCGCCTTTAAGGTTCTTCACTATCTTAAAGGTACATCAGGACAAGGTATATTGTTTTCTTCTTCCAGTCCTATTGAGCTCAAGGGTTATTGTGATTCAGATTGGGTCAATTGTTCGGACACACGGCGTTCACTGACAGATTATTGTACATTCTTAGGCCATTATCTTTTGTCTTGAAAAATCAAGAAACAACATATTATCTCTCGCTCTTTTGCTGAAGCCAAGTATAGAGATATGGTCTCAGTTGCTTCTGAAATCACCTGGCTACAATCGTTATTTCAGGACCTTGGATGTACTCATCTCGCTCCAGTACAACTGTTTTGTGATAATCGGACAGCTTTACATATTTCTATCAATTCAATTTTTCACAAATGAACGAAACATATTAAGATTGATGGTCATTTTGTTCGTGAAAAAATTCAATGGGACATGATTGCAACAAATCATATTTCTACACATAACCAACTAGCCAACGTATTCACTAAAGCTCTTGCTACGGATCAATTTCGTCAACTTTTGAGCAAGTTCGGAGTGCTTAACATTCACACTCCATCTTGAAGGGGAGTGTTAACATGTGAACAGATAAGGCCACCAACCTCCCAAATGATTTGTATATATCTTGTTGAACTACTTAGTGTAACTACTTCTTTTTGTTACCTTTATTATCTTACATACGGTTGATGTAACTTGTATATATACACAAGATTAATGAGAATCAAGGTGAAGCTTAATCTTCACAAGGACATAAAGTTTACTTGTAAGTTTCTCCATTTCAAAAAGTAGTTCGTTGCAATTATTATGTACAAATATCAACAATAGTACGACATTATTGGCATCAAAAGGTCCTAACCAGCTCCTATAAGGATTCATTATGTAATCTCATGCATGGTTCAGGCCGACTCACCGATTCCAATCATCGAAGCCACCTCCTGGACATGAATTCCACTTTCTAATCAACAATGCAATCTTGTAATAAAATCATCACCCAAAGGCATGATTCGAGTAGTGGATAACTAATAAAACAATACTTACAATGCTGAAAAAACAATACTTACAATACTGATAGTTCCATAGATAGGGCTAAACCTATTTATTACTTTAGATAGGTTTAGAGAATTTAAATTGAATAGGAGGTTTATGATCGAGCTGGTTCAGGTGAGCGTTGGTTGGAAATTCCTTTCATTTGTATTTGACGAGTTATGATTTAGGCATTATCCATTATTGTTCTTTTCATCAGTACTAATTCAGGGACTGCGAATTAGATAAATATTACTTTTAGGACAAGGTACTCGCACATTCATTACAAAATCATCTGCACATAATTATGAGTCACCTTGTCATCGACTTGCCAATGTAGAACCGAGCTGGCTGGATGATCAAAGAGCTCATTATCCTCCGTTCTGTATGTTAGATCTCGACCGATTCCAAAAGTTGAAAGATGTTGTCAATGATTTCATGCAAGGAAGCTGGGTACAATGAAAATTACTTATCATCTTGACTGCTTCCTTGCTTTGCTTGAATCTATTATTCACCATGTATTCGTTGGTCCTTTTAAGACAAAATTATCCAATTTGGACAGGACGATCGGCATAAGCCAAATTTACGAATAGAAGCTTCGAGACAAACCGCTCAATCTTGAAGCATAGCATCAAGAATAAATAAGAAGATGCAAATAGAACCCAGATTCTTTGGGAGAATTATCTCTGTCCTTTACTCCATTGGGTTAATTTGGGTCCAAGTACCTCCCGACTCGGACTTAGATGCATTTGATGCTTGGATCTAAATTTTATGCACGCGCATCAAGAATTAAGTGCAGGTTGGGAGGAGAGATTTCGCTAGGACCATAGCCTACCCCATTCATCCAGTCTAGTTCGAGACTTCTGGTCAGACTCCGTCGGTGTTTGGATACTTCTACTTTAAAACTTCTATTCCCTTGGTTCCCTCGGAACAAGTCATTGACGCCATAGCTTCAAAGCACACTCAGGAATTTTATAGGAACCATGAAGGCTACAAGGATGAAATATATATGCTACCCAATCTTGGATCTAGATTCAGGCTTGGTCAGTTTAGCAGTTCCACAGAACATGGACCAAAAGACATACTTGAGTTGGATAAATATTTAGAAAAGAAAATGAAATTATGTAAAGGCAATATGGAACAACGAATAAAGTATTCCAGGTTATTGCAGATTTTTGTGCCTTTAATGTTGGATGTGCCCGTGACACAAGTGAGGGGTTTATTTGCAAAACTTTGCGACATTTTTTTTTTTAATGAAACTCTATTGGCGTTTAGGAGGGGTTTCTTTGTGCTTTCAGTATTTTGTATGAAAATTTTTTACATCGAATGAGTTGATAGCTTCTCTGTGAAAAAGTTCAGGAGGTCCATAATCTTATCTACAAGGTATATCTGCAACCGGGAAAATTGTTAGCCCAACTTCGAAAGTACATTTGGACTGAACACTGCATCACGGAGTAATGAGTATCCTGGTATGATAGAGTTTTTTAAATATATATCTTTCTAAATATGTAAAATTATATAAATACTTTTGTAAAATTATTGTTTGCATGTATATCGGCCAGAATCAGGTTAAATATTCTGAGCTCACTTCTGCTCAAGTGATACTGTACATGCACCTCACATCACAGATAACTCTGTTAGTTAGGAGGGTCCTACGTGCAAACCGGTGAGTGCTTCCAGTACTGATGGGCCACTATAGAAAGTAGATTCGTAGGCACAATGATAAGAAAAGAACACTCACGAGGTTTTGAGGCAAGTTGCTGCTCCACCGGTGTCTCAACTTTTGGGTGGGCATTGGGCCCACATCCTGGGAAAGATGCAGGACTCATTTGGCTCGTGAAAAGTGGAGGGAGAAAAATATGATCAATAAAAATATATTTTTAAATTTGATTATATTTTTTAAAAAAAATAAAAAAAATATGTTTTTATGAAAATATAATTCTCATATTTTATGAAAAAAAATTCATGATATAAATTTCTAGAATTCTTATGGGATGAAAATTAAGGGTTATTTTTTAAAAAAAATATCTTCTTTAGCTATCAAAAGGTTCACGATTATAATGAATATTCTCTCCATCACAATACCTTAAACCATTCTATGCAACAATCTACAACGAATAATATTCTTAACCACCATAATATTTTATTTACAAATAATAATAATATAGAGAATATGATAAGATTTTTTTTTCTTGTATTAAGAATATAATAGATATCTGATATAATTTCGTAAATGATCAACCAAATATAAATTATTTTTTTATGATCAACTAAATATATCAAATTATTTTTTAAATATTATATTCTTAAAAATCAGCTTTTTAGAATTAATACTATAGGAAAAAAAAATTTTCCACGGATCAAGTGAATCCATAGAGAGTTCTGTCGCCTCTCTGCTGCCCCCAACCCCCAAAAACAAGGGCTAGCTAGGATGCACACCAAAAAGGATCAGACTTGCAGTCACACTCAAGGGACTCTTGCACAAATTTAGATGATTTTATATGCTACCAAGGTTTGTCGCAAGAGTGATTGGGGGCTTAGAAGTCTAGGCAGTTTTCATAAGGTGCCTACAACCGGAAATGAAAACATATGTGTCATCTAACATAAATCAAAAAAAAAAATGTCAAGACAAAGGAATTTGAAGTGCAGTAGTCTGGACTTGCACTACGGACGAAGTTACCGATAAAAGAATAAATAGGTATGGAATCCAACAACCATGGGATCCACGGTAGAGTGAAACACTAAAGACTCCCCACAGGGTTTTTCATAAAAGAAAAGAAGATTGTGGTCCCCGTAGTTTTTCAATTTCCTTCGGCCTCATGTTACTAATGAGTTGCCATATAAGTGGTCCTATGTTAAATCCTGCTTGAATCCCTGTCCGCTCAGAATCAACTTAGAATAAACCTCAGCATGATCAACTTATTCTCTACCCTTTTTTTGTAATTGTATTATGAAACAAGAATGATTTGGAGTGATGAATCAGTGTTGACCTTTCTAATTTCTACTACCCAAAGTTCTATCATATTCATGCAGATTTTCATAGTGCCAGCCATCTTCTATCTAATGCCGAGTCTAGTTAGAGAAAGGGAGAGACAACTTAACCGAATGTCTTTGCCGACATTCAATTGCACTAACGTTACTCAAGATAGACATCTTGACAATCACGCAGTCACAAAGATTTTACATCTACGCGCAAGCAATCACACCTAATGGCAACCGTCACTCCGTTAGATATCAAGACAACTATTAATAAAGTTAAGAAAATTAGCTGTCATTTTGTCTTCGCCATCCCTTTTCTCTAGTGGTATTAGTAGCACATAGCTTGATAATTTGATAGCCGACCCACCTTTATTGAAGGTGCAGGCAATACTTTGCTTCATGGCCTCTGTATCCATGTTGCTACCACCAATACATACTAGAATGGGGCACATGCGATGCACATACTTTTAGTGAAAATAAACTAATAAATACTACAGGAACAATAGTGTGTGATTATATTACCTGATTTTCACCAGAGAGAGCAAACATGACGTCAGAAAACACAGGAACAGGTAAAAAGATGCATGTAATAAGTAGATTTTAGGATTATAGACTTTAATATGATGAACATCAGAACGTATGAGCACATCTTTATCAGTGATAAGATATGAGAACTTAACACCTAATGCATTTGTTTTGTACGTCCATGTCTCGACAAAGCTAATTAGACAACAACATATACTGGGCCCTACGCCTGCAAATGGATTGGGCGTACCTTCTGCCAACATGGATTCAGCGCAATCTCAACTTGACTCCAACCCTAGGTGTGGACCATCAGTTGGTGTGCATGGTCACATAACTAGACCCCATAAATAGACTCAATAAAATTGCGCCCAAAACAATCAGATCAAAACAGCTGATTAATCGGAAACACCTCAATCACGAGTAAACCCGAAATGAAATTTGAGTCATCCCGGGCTATGCGCAACAGGACCCGTACTTTCCCCATTTACACCCTTTAACAGCTGATAGCTTGGCATCAAATGCCTTGCCACCTTGGGCGAGAAACAGTGGGTATAAACATTTGTCTACTTTTGACGGCCAGTTAGCTCCTTTTGATTTGTTTCATATATAATGATAGGACGATAACTGTTATAACATGTTAATGTTACAATGGTCCATTACAATGCAAATAATGCTTGTTATTTCCATTTTTTCATTTTTCTAAAAAAATGTTATTTTAAATTTTATTTCTTGCATTAATTTTCTTTTGGAAGCATATGGTATATTTTGAAAAAACTTTTCTATTAAGTGAACGATGATTGGAAAATAATGCTATAATGTAATTACCTATTATTTATTGCCGTTACAATAGTCAATAAAATTATAATATCATTTATGAAACGTCGAGTGCATACACCCGGAGCTGTACATAACACTATTGGAAACACAATGGACTATATATAATCCCCCCGTTCCTGCCAGATTTACACCTGCCCTTGCACCTTGGTCCGTGGTCGTTGCCCAAACCAAAAGACAACCATACGAAGCCATAATCATTAATTCATGTGTACATGCCGTCCTACACAGCACCAAAACCATTTTAATTTTGCTATCCGATCAATCACTCAATCCAAGTCATGTCCACCGCACGCTCAACTAATCCCATCAAGTATAGCGTATTGACATCCAATTCTAAAAAACAACAAAATTCACCAACTTCTCGATCACACATCGGCTGTTGACTCTTGACTCTATAAAGCCTTCATTGTTCCCCCGAGCCGGCAAGACTCGTGGATGACATTATGAATTTAGATTTCTAAAAGACATAAAAATATTAGAAAACTATCAATAAAGTAACGAGTAATGAACGAGAAAATTTGATTGTCTTAGAGAAACCTACTGTTTAACATAATTATTTAGTAGCATTTAGCGCATAAAAGAAAGCAGACAAAGTCGGCTTCCTTGAAAGAAACAAGGGTCTGCAACAACTTACCTTCCTCACAAAAAAAAAAATCTTAGTCCAATCTACTTCGCCGTATATAGATCTTGTAATATATTTTATTGGACTCTTTTTCTTCTTTTAAAAGGATTCTAACATAATAAAGAAACAACCAGTACTTACTAATATTGTATAAACATATAAAGTAGAATACTACACATTCAGAAAATAGATACCTGATAGATTATTATTTTGAGAAAGCTAGCAAGTTATTTATCTATGTCCAATTTGAATCCAAATAGAACTCTTTAAAAAGGAAGATAAATAAAAAATTTTAGGCATCAAAATTCCTTTGAATGGTGTCCAAAATCAGTGAAATAAAGCTAATCTTCCCTCATCGTACAAAGAGTGATGTGCTTTCTCTGCTTCACATGAGTTGTTCTCGTTCATGCATAAGCCCCCGACAATGTTTTACGTAGACTTGATGATCTCACGGATTGGACTTTAGATTGCACACTCCAAAATTGGATCCTCCGCTTTCCAGATCTTGATCCTATGCTCCAATCCCAATCAATTTCCTCTTTCTTTTTTGCTTTTTTTTTTTAAGAAAAAAAAGACCGTACTACCCAAAACATGGATCAAACAATCTTAACAACAATGTAGGCCACGCTTTGATCGAGTCATAAAGGTAGAGTTCTATTTAAATCGAAATGATTTAGATCATTCCATTAAAAAAATGATTTAGATCAGATTGAGTCATGATCTTGAACAAGAATTTTGTTAAGTAGTTGGTCTTTTTCTAATACAGTGGTTTAAATCATTTAAACATAAACTCATAATAATAGTGAAGATTGGATTTAAATAGCCTAGGTCGGATTGAGTCTTGCAAACTCAATTAGGTTAGAGTCAAATGGGTCACCTCGAATGACCCACGGCAGGGCATGGGTTGAGAGGTCTTGACTCAAAGTTGGTTTCGGATTGGGTATAGATCAAGATTTTGTACATTATTCTGTATAATATTGTCCTTACAGGATCCAACCCAATCCAAGAAAATTAACAAAATCAGTACAGAAGAGCCAAGAGAGAGATAAATAGCCTGTTAGAAATTCAATTCCCATTTTTAATGTTTGCAGCAAGTTAAAATTTTTAACGTTGGATTTGCATGGATTTAGAAAAGGATTTAACAATAGAATTTATCATTTGTAAATCGTATAGTGACAATTGGATGTACATATTAGATTAAAGCGGTATAGCCAGAATATAAGATGAAGCAGGTGCTACATAGGCTACAGGTCGTTGGATGACAAAAAGCATTTTAATTTAGATGATAGAAGAGCTAGGGACCCGTGCTAAACAAAAATGACTTCATTATACTCGGAAGAAGGCAAACAATATTTTTATAATAACAACTGCCAAATCATATTTTAATAGTACACATTAAAATATTGAAGATCACTAAAACAAAGATATACAAATTCAGTACTAAACCAACTTCATGAATTCACTAGTAAAGCCTATTTTGTGGAAATATGTAAATAGAACTGGAAGAATGAAAGATTTAATGAACTTCTTGTAAGCAAAGAGTCCCAGAAAAAGAGAGTTCCTTGTAAAGAATTAATATGGATGGAGATTTCTTTCAGTTAAAACAATATTCACTCTGTTCTTCTGTTTTCCTTATAATAGCTCTGGGTCGTTTTAAAAGCACAAAATGCAATCAGAATGCTTCTTTCTTTCTTTTTGTTTAAGTTTGCTTTTCATTGCTCCAAACATAAAATTACATGTCATAAGTTTTTGGTAAAACATCAAGCCTCTACGTCTAATGGAATCAAAATAACAGGCAAGCTTGATGAAGAGCGTTAAAAAACCATGCAGGAAAAGATATAAGAATAAAGATTTTGATGTTAAACATGCAAGAATAGCTTGAGTAGAAACAGGTGTGCACAAACCCAGTGGAAGTTGCAGATTACTAAATTTTTGGATATCCATTATGAATTTTTAAATGATCTGCTGCTGTCTAGTATTGAGGATCAGATTCAAACATCTGGTTTTTAATACTTTTACCGACTAGTTTCTTCTGGATTTTGGACTGTTGTTTTGGAGGTTTGCCACCTTTGCCCAAGTAAATTTTATCTATAGGTTTGCCAGTGGTGATATGTTTTTCTTTTTCTTTTTGCTGTTTCTATTCTCCAGTACTATCAGGCTAGAGATTTTTTTGGAGTCAAAGTAGAGGGAAGAAATCAAGACAATAGACTAGAGAATAGAGAAAAACGTGAGAAAAGGAAGCAGGAAATGCTTCACTGAAGATAGAACTAGAAGTTTTATATCTGGAAGCAGACAACAAATGTCCAAAATCAGAAATAGAATAAAGAATAATGTCTCAGGAAAACAAGTATTTTGAGAACTATAATCACTAGATTGATCCAAAATCAGAAATACAATAAAGAATTATCTCTCAGGAAAACAAGTATTTTGAGAACTATAATCACTGGATTGAACCAATTGGTCAGTTTTCTCATTTTAAGAAGAATTGGTATCATAATTATTGGTTGAGATTTTTTTTTGGAGTTGGTTCTTATCTGAATGTTTTAGTTATTCACACAGACCCTCAAGAGAACTGGTTTATAGCTTTATTTGATTAGATCAAAGCCTCCTTATAAGTTGTAACTTGAATGAAGAACTACAAAAATCAGGATAGGAAAGGTTTAGAGTAGTTTCTTTCAAGACAGATCAAGGAAGTTATAAAAGCCAATATGGAGTCGCACTGGAAAATAAAGTCATATCAAGCAACAGTCATCTTTAGTTTCAAAGATGTAGTTTAAAAAGAAAAAAAAAGAATGCTTTTGGGCAAAACTGAGCCCATCTTCTTCATTGAGAAAGCAGTAGAAAATCTGCATTTTCCATTTCTGACCTTATGTAAGCCCTTACAGTTACAGTTATAAATCAACAAAAGAATTGGGCATGCATATTTTTTTACGTTGAATAATCAGTCTTAACCACCAAATAGAAATATTGTAAATATTAATCTAAAATATAAGTTTATTTCTCAAAACTCCTAAAAGTGAACTGCACCTTCTTTTCCCAATCCAACTCCTTTATACTCCCTCCATTATTTCTGCATCACAAATTCATCTATATGCAGTTGTAGCCAGAGGCAAATACTCGGTGTGATGTAACTGAAGTCCTAAAATCATCACAAACTCTAACCAACACCATACGGAGAATTCTTGTAAAGATTTATACTAGAGGCAAATAGTCATGGATTATTTTGCTTGCCTCTGGAAGCAGCCACTAAACTCTAAAAGAAATGAATCAGAAAATTCAGCAATAGATTCCATAATAGAGGTTTTCAAAAGGAAACATGTATTGTTTTAATAACCTAAAAAATTGTGCAGCCATTGATATGGTATAGACTGAAGGATCTACTCATCTACATAGCACAAAGCAATAACTCTTTGACCTATGTTACGATGGTATAAATGGATTCAATATGATATCAATCCCATATGTACAGCATTTACATTGGTTTTACTACTAGCTACATGAAGAATTGCATGACCTCTTTGGGAACACACACATCAATTATTTCTGCACTCTGACTCAAATGCCATAAAGCAAACATGAAACATCACGAAAATGGTTTGCTTTCAAGATCACAGGAAAACTACACATATTGTCCAACAAAATTAGATAATTATCCACTAAATTTGAGAGAATTGCTTCTTTTCACGTGAACTAAATTTTACTCTCCGCCCCCGCCCGCCGGCAGCTCCCCCCCCCCCGCAACCCAACCTTTTTCCTGTCAGAAGTCCTAGTCTCCTAAATGATGCAATGAGTGACAAGCAAGAAATCGTTTATGAAAGATATGAAAGAGAGTAAGTATTAAACCAAGAACAGGATTAGATCATTAGAAGGTTATAAAAGTCTAGAATAGAACATTAAAAAGAAAGAAAAGAAAACATATGGATGAAATTCATGTGATTACTATTCAACTATTTTAAAAATACATCTAAAAATAAAAAGGAAGAAAATAACTTTGTGCACCATGATACTTTGTTAAAACAGATTCTGATGAAACCAACTCTGCACAAACCTGGAGCAATAAATATGTAAGTTGCTATATAAAGGGAATATGGTAATAGGAGGGGAAGAAGTGCAGTGCCACAATTGGAATGGGGGAAATTCATGAACCTGGTAATCACCATGCCAGCTTTGTTGTTAAAGAGGGTTGATTGACAAATTGTGTAAGGCATTCCTTTGGAAGGGTGCTCAAGATATCTCCGGATTCAATTGCCTTGTTAACTGGAAAGTAGTGTGCAAAGGACAAAAAGACAGTGGCGTGGGTATCTTAGATCTCAAAACCTTTAACCAGGCTTTGTAGGCAAGGTGGGAAGCTGAAGGCTTCTTAATGGTCCTAATGCTCTGTAGGAATCACGGATCTTGGGATCACACTTCGGATATCACTTCTTTGAGGCCAGCTCTTGGAATTCTTTCCCTATGCTTCAGTGGCGCGGAAAGGCACACTGCAGAGAAACTGGAGGCTTCCACATTAATGGGTTGATTTAGCTTTAAAGGCAGGGAACAGGCCTTTGTTTCTTTCTTTTATTACCAACTGTTACATTCTCTACCTAGATTGGCATGCTTCCATATTGCTTGTCTTCCTACTCTACAAGCTTTTCTCAATACCATTTGCAAATTATAGTTCTTAACATGAGATTAGTCTAATAAGCGGGCTGTGTATATTGCCGATCCTCTGTCTCTTACTTGGATTGGATCTTTTTTAAAAGTTTTATACTTTGTTGGGATACAAAAGACCTGATTATGCAAAAAAAAACTCTTCTTTTCTCAAAAATTATGTCAAAGGCTGCATTCTTGTTTCACAATAGAAGACTATAAAGCAGTGAATATATACCAACTTTTGATCGGTAACATGTCTCTTTCTATTAAAAAGAGATGGAGAAGTCAGAACATGAGAGACCAAGTATTCAGAAAGCAACGAAGGAATAAAGGTAAACCTGAGGCTTGAGATTTTACATTAAAACAGTACGATCCTCTTTTTTAATTAACCAGCAACATCAGTAGAATATGCCCCCATAGCTTTTGGCAGCCACAAACTTCCAAAATTGAATCCATTCAATCAATGTTCTTAGAGGTGGTTATCTACCTTCTTTTCACCTACAAGGGGGAAAGGAATGCAGATAGAGGCAGGCTTTTCGAGCAAGAACATTTATGACACATGATTTTAAGCAAGATATCTTTGGCTCAATTATGAATTTTCCACCCTAGCATCATAAACTATCCTCATTGAATTTTTTTTTTTCAAACAAAAAAAAAACAAATAAAAGAAAGGATATACTCAAAGCTCTAAGATATTACCTCTCAAACTAAGGGAGAGAAAGAAAGGTTGCTTCAGTCATCCACTAGTTTTGCACATCAATCCCTCACCAAAATATCATGATTTAACTTTCTTTATGCATTAAACCTAAGTTGTGTACAAATAAATGAATAGAAAGGCAGTTGGGTTTCTCCCTCCAACATAAAAGTTGGGTTTCTCCCTCCAATTTTTGAAAATAAAAAATGAAGACAAGGAAGTTTTATAATTCCAAAACTTCATTTCATACTTGCAAATTTTGAAATTCGAAATGAGTCATTTCAAAAGTGCAGTTTAGTTATTGAAAGGAATAACATTCATAAACAACAAAAGGTATATTTTTGATAAAATTTGATCAATGTAATTAGAAAACCATTTCCCAACTTGACATGCTTGAATTTTGAAAATTGTGATTCCAAAAGAGAAGCTTGTTCTCTAAAACCAAAATATTCCAAAATCAAAAATTATTTTCAAACAAAAAAGAGATTTGAGAAAACTTTGAAATTCTGAAGACATCATTTGGACAAAATGAATTACGAAATTTGCCATTTCAACAATGCAGTTATTAGAAGTGCAGTGTTCATTAACAACTAAAATATTTTTTGATACAAAATCATGATTTGGGAAAACTTCATATAAGTGAAGTCCATATTTAACTTTTTTAAATTCAAAATAAGCAATTTCAAAAGGGGAGTTCAGTTGTCCAAAGGACAATGCTTTAGTTTAACAAGAAAAAAATTAAGGCAAGAAAACTTTAATAGTTTGGAAACCTTATTTCAAACTTAAAATTTTTGAGTTCCGAAACATGTGATTTTGAAAGTGCAGCTCCATTATTGAAAGGAAAACACTCAAAAACTAAAAAAAGGTTTTCAATGCAATGCAGGCAATTCAAAGAAACTTTTATTACTATGAAACCATTTTCTATGCTCAGAAATTTTGAACCTTACAAATTGTGAGTCTAAAAGGGGAGATCTTTTGTTACAATGAAAATGTTCAAGAATTTAAAAAAACATGTCTTGAAACAAAAATGAGATTTGAGAAAACTTTGAAATTGTACAACCCTTTTTTGCATTAAATTTTGAATTTCAAAATATCTGATTTCAAAAGGAAGTTAGTTTTGAAAAGAGGTTGTTCGCAAAATACAAAACACCTTCTTGATATGAAATCATGATGTGAAAAAACTGAATGCGACGCCTTCTTTATAGCTTAAATCTTTGGAATTTCAGAACATGAGTTCTTTTGCTAAAGTGGTAAAATGCATATTTTAGAAAAGAAAAAAAAAAGAAGGTGAGAACACCTGGGAATTCCAAGGCTTCATTACAAGCTTAAATTCAAGTCGATTTCACAAGTGCACTCTTGTTGTTTAAAGAAGAATATTCATAAACCACAAAGTTAATATCTTGATAAAATTTAGTCAATGTAAAACAAATTTTTTAGAACAAGGAACTCATTTACCAAAGCCTGAAAATTTTGAGCTACAAAACTTATGACTCCAAGGAGCCTATCGTTAAAACCAGAAATTTCTTAAATTAAAAAAATATTTTTCAATAAAAATGAGATTTGATAAAACCTTGAAATTGTGAAAACATCTTGAGACAAAGTTTTTTAATTTCGAAATTGCCATTCAAAATCAACAAGTTAAAATCAGAAGTTTTATAACTCCAAAACATAATTTCATAATTTTTTTCAAATTTGAAACTTATTATATAAAAAGTGCAGTTTAATTATTGAAAGAAGAACATTTCTAAAATGCAACAAGTAAATTTTGGAAAAAAATTATAATTGTGAACAATTCTTATACAGGGTTTTAAATTTTGAACTTGCAATTTCAAAGTGGACTTTAGTTTTTAAAAGGGAAGTATTTGCAAATTACAAAAAGCATTTTTTGATACGAAAATGTGATAATCAAACACTTTGTGCAATCAAAAACATTTTCTGAACTAAAAAACTTTTAAAACTAAAACTTAATATTTCAAATGGAGAGACTTGTCTTCAAAAGAACAATTTTTGTAATTTTAAACAAAAAATGAAGGTAAGAAAACTTTAAAATTTCAAATCGTATTTCAAATTTAATGTTTTTGAATTTCAAAATGAGTGATTTTTTTTGAAATAGAGATCTAGTTGTTGAAAGGAAAAATATTCCAAAATTAGATTTTGTGAATGAAATTTTGTCAATGCAAGGAAAATTTTATAATTACAAAGGAATTTTCTAAAATAAAAAAAATTTGAGTTTGGACATTGTGATTTCAGAAAAGGAGTTACATGCTTAAACATGAAGGTTCTGAACTGACAGACTCATCTTGAAATAAAAATGAGATTGAGAAAACTTTGAAATTATGAATCACTATGAAAAGTGCGATTTTGAAACTGCAGCTTGATCACTGGATAGAGAACATTGGAAAGCTACAAAAGGTTTTCAATGAAATGCAGTCAATGCAAAGAAACTTTTATTACTATGAAACCATTTTCTATGCTCAGAAGTTTTGAACCTTACAAATTTTGAGTCTAAAAGGGAAGCTCCTTTGTTGCAAAATGAGAATATTCAAGAATGACAAAAACATGTCCTGAAACAAAAATGAGATTTTAGAAAAATTTGAAATTATATAACCCTTTTTTGCATTAAATTTTGAATTTCTAAACATCCGATTTCAAAAGGAAGTTAGTTTTTGAAAAGTGGTTGTTCGCAAAATACAAAACACCTTCTTGATATGAAATCATGACATGAGAAAACCGAATGTGAGGCCTTCTTTTTTAGCATAAAACTCTTGAATTTCAGAACATGGGTTTTGTTGCTAAAGGGATAACATGCATAGTTTAGAAAAGAAAAAAATGAAGGTGAGAACACCTTGGAATTCCAAGCTTAAATTCAAGTCATGATTTCACAAGTGCACACTAGTTGTTTAAAGAAGAATATTCATAAACCATAAAGCTAATATTTTGATAAAATTTAGTTAATGGAAAACAATTTTTTAGAACTAGGAACTCATTTACCAAAGCCTGAAAATTTTGAGCTAGAAACTTTTGACTCCAAATATTTTTCAATAAAAATGAGATTTGATAAAACCTTGAAATTGTGAAAACAACTTGAGACAAAGTTTTCAATTTCAAAATTGCCATTCAAAATTGTAGATCAGTTTTTAAAAGTGGAACTTTGAAAAATATGGTTCCAAATGAGAAGTTTTTTTTTTTTTTTTTATCAAATAAGAATCCCAAAATGATAAGAACTCATTTTGAGACAAAAATGAGAGTTTCAGAAAATTTGTAATTGCAAACCACTTCTTCTTTAGGACTATATGTTGAATTTAAAAATATCTGATTTCACATGCAGAATTAGTTTCTTAGAAAAAAATAAAGTCAACAAAATGCAAAAAAAAAAAAAAATCAAATGAAACTCTCATGATATGAATCATGACCCATGAAACCTGTTATGAGAGCAAAACCTGCTTTCAAATCTAAAAATTTTGCATATCAAAACATGCAATTTGAAAAGGTGAGCTTCATTGATAAAAGGATAATACTCCAATTTTTGAAACAAAAAAAGTTAAAATCAAACGTTCTATAACTCCAAAAAATAACTTCATATTTTTTTTAATTTTGAAACTTGTTATATGAAAAGTGCAGTTCAATTATTGAAAGAAGAACATTTGTAACCGGTAAGAATTTTCACAAAAATTTATAATTGTGAACATTCTTATATAGGGTTTTAAATTTTGAAACCTACAATTTCAACGTGGACTGTAGTTTCTAAGGGAAGTATTCACAATTTACAAAAACATCATTTAAAAGAACAATTTTTGTGATTTTAAACAAAAAATGGAGGTCAGAAAACCTTTTAGTTTCAAACCACATTTCAAACTTAAATTTGTTGAATTTCGAAATGAGTGATCTTTTGAAATATAGAGGTCTAGTTGTTGAAAGGAAAATATTCAAAAACTATGATTTATCAGCAAAATTTTGTCAATGCAAGGAAAATTTTATAACTACAAAACTATTTTCCACAATTAAAAATTTTGAGTTTGCAAAATGTGATTTCAGAAAAGGAGTTACATGCTTAAACATGAATGTTCTGAAATGACAGACTCATCTTGAAATAAAAATGAGATTGAGAAAACTTTGAAATTAAGAATCACTATAAAACGTGTGATTTTGAAAGTGCGGCTTGATCATTGGAAGAACACATTCAAAAACTATAAAAGGCTTTCGATTAAATGCAGTCAATGCAAAGAAACTTTTATTACTATGAAACAATTTTCTACACCTAGAAGTTTTGAACCTTACAAATTTTGAGTCTAAAAGAGGAGTTCTTTTGTTGCAAAATGAGAATATTCAAGAATGACATCAACATGTCTTGAAATTGTGTAACATTTTTTTGCATTAAATTTTGAATTTCAAAACATCCGATTTCAAAAGGAAGTTAGTTTTTGAAAAGAGGTTGTTTGCAAAATATAAAACACCTTCTTGATATGAAATCATGATGTGAGAGAACCAAATGCGAGACCTTTTTTTTAGCTAAAAACTCTTGAATTTTAGAACATGAGTTTTGTTGCTAAAGGGATAACACACCAAAGTTAAAAAAGAATAAAATGAGGGTGAGAACACCTTGGAATTCCAAGACTTCACTACAAGCTTAAATTCAAGTCATGATTTCACAAGTGCACTCTACTTGTTTAAAGAATATTCATAAACCACAAAGCTAATATTTTGATAAAATTTAGTTAATGTAAAACAAATTTTTAGAACTAGGAACTATTTACCAAAACCTGAAAATTTTGAGCCATGAAACTTATGACTCCAAAAGAGGAGCCTATCATTAAAACCAGAAAGTTCCTAAATTAAAAAATATTTTTCAATAAAAAATGAGATTTGATAAAACCTTGAAATTGTGAAAACATCTTGAGACAAAATTTTCCATTTCAAAATCGCCATTCAAAATTGCAGATCAGTTTTTAAAAGTGGAACTTTGAAAAATATGGTTCCAAAAGAGAAGTTATTTATCAAATAAGTATCCCGAAATGATAAGAACTCATTTTGTGACAGAAATGAGATTTTCAGAAAATTTTGTAATTGCAAACCACTTCTTCTTTAGGACAATATTTTGAATTTAGAAATATCTGATTTTACATGAGGAATTTGTTTCTTACAAAAAATAAAGTCAACAAAATGAGAAAAAAAATACTCTTACGATATGAAATCATGAACGGTGAAACCGTTATGAGAGCAAAGCCTGCTTTTAAACTTAAAAATTTTGAATATCAAACATGCAATTTGGAAAGGCGAGTTTCATTGATAAAAGGATAATACTCCAACTTTTGAAACAAGAAGTTAAAATCAAAAGTTCTATAACTGAAAAGCATAATTTCATAAATTTTTTAATTTTGAAATTTATTATATAAAAAGCGCAGTTCAATTATTGAAAGAAGAACATTTATAAAAGGTAAAAAGTAAATTTTGATAAAATTTATAATGGTGAACAATTCTTATATAGAGTTTTAAATTTTGAAACTTGCAATTTCAAAGCAGAGTTTGGTTTTAAAAATGGAAGTATTCACAAATTACATAAACATTTTTTGATGCAATTTCAAAGTGGAGTTTAATTTTAAAAAAGGAAGTATCCACGAATTACAAAAACATTTTTTGATACAAAAATGTGATAATCGAAAATTTTGTGCAATCAAAAACCTTTTTTTGAACTAAAAAATTTTTAAAACTAAAACTTAATATTTCTAAAGGAGAGATTTGTCTTCAAAAGAAAAATTTTTATAATTTTAAACAAAAAAATGAAGGCCAGAAAACTTTATAATTTCAAACCATATTTCCCACCTAATTTTTTTGAATTTCAAAATGAGTTATTTTTTTGAAATACAGGTTTAGTTGTTGAAAGGAAAATATTCAAAAACTACAGTTTGTCAATGAAATTTTGTCAATGCATGGAAAATTTTATAACTACAAAGCTATTTTCCAAAAACAAAAAATTTTAAGTTTGCAAATTGTGATATCAGAAAAGGAGTTTCATGCTTCAACATGAATGTTCCAAAATGACAGACTACTCTTGAAATAAAAATGAGATTGAGAAAACTTTGAAATTGTGAATCACCATGAAACATGTGATTTTGAAAGTGCAGCTTGATCATTGGAAGAACATTCAAAAACTACAGATGAAATGCAGTCAATGCAAACAAACTTCTATTACTATCAAACCACTTTCTATGCTCAGAAGTTTTGAACCTTACAAATTTCAAGTCTAAAAAGGGAGCTCTTTTGTTGCAAAATGAGAATATTCAAGAATGACAAAAACATGTCTTGAAACCAAAATGAGATTTCAGAAAACTTTGAAATTGTGTAACTTTTTTTTTTGCATTAAATTTTGCATTTCAAAACATCCGATTTCTGAAGGAAGTTACGGTTTTAAAAAGAGGTTGTTCACAAAATACGAAACACCTTCTTGATATGAAATCATGACATGAGAAAACTGAATGCGAGGCCTTCTTTTTAGCTTAAAACTCTTGAATTTCAGAACATGAGTTTTGTTGCTAAAGGGTTAACACACCAAAGTTAGAAAAGAATAAAATGAAGGTGAGAACACCTTGGAATTCCAAGACTTCACTACAAGCTTAAATTCAAGTCATGATTTCACAAGTGCACTCTACTTGTTGAAAGAAGAATATTCATAAACCACAAAGCTAATATTTTGATAAAATTTTGTTAATGTAAAACAAATTTTTAGAACTAGGAACTATTTACCAAAACCTGAAAATTTTGAACCATGAAACTTATGACTCCAAAAGAAGAGCCTATCATTAAAACCAGAAAGTTCCCAAATTAAAAAAATATTTTTCAATAAAAATGAGATTTTATAAAACCTTGAAATTGTGAAAACATCTCGAGACAAAGTTTTCAATTTCCAAATCGCCATTCAAAATTGCAGATCAGTTTTTAAAAGTGGAACTTTGAAAAATATGGATCCAAAAGAGAAGTTATTTATCAAATAAGGATCCTGAAATGATAAAAACTCATTTTGTGACAACAATGAGATTTTCAGAAAATTTTGTAATTGCAAATCACTTCTTCTTTAGGACCATATTTTGAATTTAGAAATATCTGATTTTACATGAGGAATAAAACTAAAGTCAACAAAATGAGAAAAAAAAACTCTTACGATATGAAATCATGACAGATGAAGCCAATGTGATGGCAAAGCCTACTTTTAAGCTTAAAACTTTGGAATATGAAAGGTGAGTTTCATTGATAAAAGGATAATACTCCAATTTTTGAAACAAAAAGTTAAAATCAAAAGTTCTATAACTCCAAAACACACTTTCATAATTTTTTTTTAACTTTGAAACTTATTATATAAAAAGTGCAGTTCAATTATTGGAAGAAGTAAAAGGTAACAAGTAAATTTTGATAAAATTTATAATTGTGAACAATTCTTATATAGGGTTTTAAATTTTGAAACTTGCAATTTCAAAGCAGAGTTTAGTTTTAAAAATGGAAGTATTCACAAATTACAAAAGTATTTTTTGATGCAATTTCAAAGTGGAGTTTAGTTTTTTAAAAGGGGAAGTAACCACAAATTACAAAAACATTTTTTCATATGAAAATGTGATGATCAAAAACTTTGTACAATCAAAAACCTTTTTTCAACTAAAAAAATTTTAGAACTAAAATTTAATTTTTCAGAAGGAGAGTAAAAGTCTTCAAAAGAAAAATTTTTGTAATTTTAAACAAAAAATGAAGGTCAGAACACTTTATAATTTCAAACCATATTTCAAACTTAAATTTTTTGAATTTCAAAATGAGTGATTTTTTTTGAAATATAGGTCTAGTTGTTGAAGGGAAAATATTCAGAAACTACAATTTGTCAATGAAATTTTGTCAATGCAAGGAAAATTTTATAACTACAAAGCTATTTTCCAAAAACAAAAATTTTGAGTTTGTAAATTGTGATCTCAGAAAAGGAGTTACATGCTTAAACATGAATGTTCTGAAATGACAGACTAATCTTGAAATAAAAATGAGATTGAGAAAACTTTGAAATTGTGAATCACTAAGAAACATGTGATTTTGAAAGTGCAGCTTGATCATTGGAAGAATATTCAAAAACTATAAAAGGTTTTCGATGAAACGCAGTCAATGCAAACAAGCTTTTATTACTAAGAAACCATTTTCTATGCTCAGAAGTTTTGAACCTTACAAATTTTGAGTCTAAAAGAGGAGCTCTTTTGTTGCAAAATGAGAATATTCAAGAATGACAAAAACATTTCTTGAAACCAAAATAAGATTTTAGAAAACTTTCAAATTGTGTAACCCTTTTTTAAATTAAATGTTGAATTTCTAAACATCCGATTTCAAAAGGAAGTTAGTTTTTGAAAAGAGGATGTTTGCAAAATACAAAACACCTTCTTGATATGAAATCATGATGTGAGAAAACAGAGTGCAAGGCCTTCTTTTAGCTTAAAACTTTTTAATGTCAGAACATGAGTTTTTTTGCTAAAGGGATAAAATGCATATTTTAGGGGAAAAAAATGAAGGTGAGGACACCTTGGAATTCCAAAGCTTCATTACTAGCTTAAATTCAAGTCTTGTTTTCACAAGTGCACTCTTGTTGTTTAAAGAAGAATATTCATAAACCACCAAGCTAATATCTTAATAAAATTTAGTTAATGTAAAACAAATTTTTAGAACTGGAACTCATTTTATGACTCCAAAAGAGGAGCCTATCATTAAAACCAAAAAGTCCCTAAATTAAAAAATATTTTTCAATAAAAATGACATTCGATAAAACCTTGAAATTGTGAAAACATCTTGAGACAAAGTTTTCAATTTCAAAATCGCCATTCAAAATTGTACATCAGTTTTTAAAAGTGGAACTTTGAAATATATGGTTCCAAAAGAGAAGTTATTTATCAAATAAGTATCCCGAAATGATAAAACCTCATTTTGAGACAAAAATGAGATTTTTAGAAAATTTTGTAATCGTAAACCACTTCTTCTTTAGGACTATATTTTGAATTTAGAAATATCTAATTTTACACGTGGAATTAGTTTCTTAGAAAAATAAAGTCAACAAAATGAAAAAAGAATACTCTTACGATATGAAATCATGACCTGTGAAACCATTATGAGAGTAACATCTATTTTTTTCTTTTTAGTTACAAGTAAAATCTGCTTTTAAGCTTAAAACTTTTGAATATCAAAACATGCAATTTGGAAAGGCGATTTTCATTGATAAAAGGATAATACTCCAATTTTTGAAACAAGTTAAAATCAATAGTTTTATAACTCCAAAACATAATTTCATAATTTTTACAATTTTGAGATTTATTGTATAAAAAGTGCAGCTCAATTATTGAAAGAAGAACATTTGTAAAATGTAGCAAGTAAATTTTGATAAAAATTTATAATTGTGAACACATCTTATATAGGGTTTTAAATTTTCAAACTTGCAATTTCAAAGTGGAGTTTAGTTTTAAAAGGGAAGTACTCACAAATTACAAAAAATACTTTTTGATACGAAAATGTGATAATCGAAAAATTTGTGCAAAAAAAAAACCTTTTTTGAACTCAAAAAATTTTAGACTAAAAAAAAAACCCTACATTTTAGGTCGATTTGTAAACCCCTCCTATATATAAAAATACTGTAATGTCAACCTTTCATTTTACATATTGTTGCAAGGTCATCCAGAGATCTACAGATTGGGGCCCAAGGTGTCATCTGTGCCTATGTGGCTAGTTATTAGCTGACATGGTTGCTTTTTTTTTCTTTAAGGGATAGAGAAGCTGACATGGCTAGTTGGTAAAGATCCATATTTGTTTGAACTGCCCCACAAAAATAAAGTTTTGGCCTATCCCTCCCACACATACTCGGCATGTGCTCACGAAAGAAAGAAGACTCCTAATCGAAATCTTCTTCCTCTCTTGATTCCAGTGGAATCAAGTCCTACGGCAAGTCAAAAACCAAGCTAAAGCCCTAGGACCTTGTTTATAAAAGCCTCATGACTCCAATGGACTGCACCACCGAAAAACCATGAGAAATCCCCACCGATTCCAAGCTTTTCATTGTGATTTTATCCTTGGATTTCCCACTTGAAAAGATCACTGGATCACCTTCTCGGCCTCATCGGACTTAAGGACCTAAGCCCTTGATTCTTCTATTTTTTTTCCGATTTCATTATCACCGTTGCACTCAAATTAGAGCCGGTGAGTCGCCAAATGCATCTTTGAACAAGGGTGCCCTATTTGAATTTCTTCCTTCTATTAACTTTTGCTAGCCATCGGTTGGGCCGGCCTTCACCGCTTTTTTGAGTGCTCTAGGGTTGCATGACAGGGCATCGGCCATTAACCTAGGGAGCTAACCTTCAATAATCTATTTCTTTTGGTCCAATTTCTTCATGGATTTCCTTTGTTTTCCCTTCCACTCGACTAGTCACCAATCACCGCCATTGCCGCCGCCACTATTGCCACGGGACATCACCATGAGCCACCACCCATCGATCATGGCCTTGTTTGAACCGACCCTCTTCTTTTCTTGGATGTGAGGAAGAGAGAGGCTTCATGTCTCTCGTTTCCCTTTTCCTTCTCTCTCCACCCTCTTAAATTAATCAAAATTATTAATCAAAACCTTCGTGTCAGCTTCTCCATCCCTTAAAAAAGAAAGAAAACAACTATGCCAGCCAATAACTAGCCATGTAGACACAGATGACATCTTTGGCCCTAATCGGAAGGTCTCTGGATGACATTGCAACAATATGCAGAATAAAATGTTGACATTATAGTATGTTGACATAAAAGAGGATATTTGCAAATTGACCTAAAATGCAGGAGGTTATTTTTTTATCCTCTTTAAAACTAAAATTTAATATTTCAAAAGGAGAGATTTGTCTTCAAAAGAACAATTTTTGTAATTTTAAACAAAAAATGAGAGTCAGTAAACTTTATAATTTCAAATCGTATTTCAAGCTTAAATTTTTTTGAATTTCGAAATGAGTGATTTTTTTGAAATAGAGAACTAGTTGTTGAAAGGAAAAAAAAAATCAAAAACTACAATTTGTTAATAAAATTTTGTGAATGCAAGGAAACTTTTGTAACAACAAAGCTATTTTCCAAAATAAAAAAAAATTGAGTTTGCAAACTGTGATTCCAGAAAAGGAGTTACATGATTAAACATGAATATTCTGAAATGACAGACTCATCTTTAAATAACATGAGATTGAGAAAACTTTGAAATTGTGAATCACTATGAAATGTGTGATTTTGAAAGTGCAGCTTCATTATTGAAAGGAGAACATTCAAAAACTACAAAAGGTTTTCGATAAAATGCAGTCAATGCAAAAAATCTTTTATTACTATGAAACCATTTTCAAAGCACATAGAAGTTTTGAACCTTACAAATTGTGAGTCTAAAAGGGGAGCTCTTTTGTTGCAATGAGAATATTCAAGAATGATAAAAACCTGTCTTGAAACAAAAATGAGATTTGGGAAAATTTTAAAATTGTATAACCCTTTTTCCATTAAATTTTGAATTTCTAAACATCTGAGTTCAAATGGAAGTTAGCTTTTGAAAAGAGGTTGTTTGCAAAATACAAAACACCTTCTTGATATGAAATAATGACGTGAGAAAACCAAGTGTGAGGCCTTCCTTTTAGCTTAAGACTTCTGAATTTCAGAACATGAGTTTTGTTGCTAAAGGGATAACATGCCAATTTTACAAAAGAAAAAAAATGAAGGTGAGAACACCTTGGAATTCCAAGACTTCATTACAAACTTAAATTCAGGTCATGATTTCACAAGTGCACTCTAGTTGTTTAAAGAAGAATGTTCATAAACCACAAAGCTAATATTTTGATAAAATTTAGTCAGTGTAAAACAAATTTTTAGAACTAGAAACTATTTACCAAAATCTGAAAATTTTGAGCTATGAAACTTATGACTCCAAAAGAGAAGCCTATCGTTAAAACCAGAAATTTCTTAAATTAAAAAATATTTTTCAATAAAAATGAGATTTTATAAAACCTTGAAATTGTGAAAACATCTTGAGACAGTTTTGAATTTCGAAATTGCCATTCAAAATTGCATATCAGTTTTTAAAAGTGGAACTTTGAAAAATATGGTTCCAAAAGAGAAATTAATTATCAACTAAGTATCCCGAAGTGATAAAAACTCATTTTGAGATGAAAATGAGATTTTCAGAAAATTTTGTAATTGCATACCACTTCTTCTTTAGGACTATATTTTGAATTAGAAATATCTGATTTTACACGTGCAATTAATTTCTTGGAAAAAATAAAGTCAACAAAATGAAAAAAAAAACTCTTCCAATACGAAATCATGGCCCGTGAAACCCATTATGAGAGCAAAACCTGCCCTTGAATTTAAAACTTTTGAATATCAAAACATGCAATTGGAAAGGTGAGTTTCATTGATAAAAGGATAATACTCCAATTTTTGAAACAAGAAGTTAAAATCAAAAGTTTTGTAACTCCAAAACATGATTTCATAATTTTTTAAATTTTTAAACTTATTTTATAAAAAGTGCAGTCAACTATTGAAAGAAGAACATTTGTAAAATGTAACAAGTAAATTTTGATAAAAGTTTATATTTATGAGCTCTTCTTATATAGGGTTTTAAATTTTCAAACTTGCAATTTCAAATTGGAGTTTAGTTTTTAAAAGGGAAGTTTTCATAAATTACAAAAACATTTTTTGATACGAAAAATATGATAATCGAAAACTTAGTGCAATCAAAAACCTTTTTTGGACTAAAAAATTTTTAAAACTAAAACTTAATATTTCAAAAGGAGAGATTTGTTTTCAAAAGAACAATTTTTGTGATTTTAAAAGAAAAATAAAGGTCAAAAAGCTTTATAATTTCAAAGTTCAATTTTTTGAATTTTGAAATGACTTTTTTTTAAAAAAAAATAGAGGTCTAGTTGTTGAAAGGAAAATATTCAAAAACTACAATTTGTCAACAAAATTTTGTCAATGCAATGAAAATTCTATAACTACAAAGCTATTTTCCAAAATCAAAAATTTTGAGTTTGCAAACTGTGATTTCAGAAAAGCAGTTACATGCTTAAATGTGAATGTTCTGAAATGACAGACTCATCTTGAAATTTAAAAAAACAAAAGAGAGATTGAGAAAACTATGAAATCGTGAATCACTTTGAAATGTGTGATTTTGAAAGTGCAGCTTCGTTATTGAAAGGAGATCATTCAAAAACTAGAAAAAGTATTTGATGAAATGCAGTCAATGCAAAGAAACTTTTGTTTCTATGAAACCATTTTCTGCGCTCAGAAGTTTTGACCCTTACAAATTGGAGTCCAAAAGGGGAGCTCTTTTGTTGCAATTAGAATATTCAAGAATGACAAAAACATGTCTTACAACAAAAATGAGATTTGAATAAACTTTGAAATTGCGTAACCCTTTTTTGCATTAAATTTTGAATTTCAAAATATCCGATTTCAGAAGGAAGTTAGTTTTTCAAAAGAGTTGGTTGCAAGATACAAAACACTTTCTTGATGTGAAATAATGACATGAGAAAACCAAGTGCGAGGCCTTCTTTTTAACTTAAAGCTTTTGAATTTGGAACATGAGTTTTGTTGCTAAAGGGATAACACACCAATTTTAGAAAAGAGAAAAATGAAGGTGAGAACACCTTGGAATTCCGAGACTTCATTACAAGCTTAAATTCAAGTCATGATTTCACAAGTGCACTTGTTTAAAGAAGAATATTCATAAACCACAAAGCCAATATTTTGATAAAATTTAGTTAATGTAAAACAAATTTTTGGAACTAGGAACTCATTTACCAAAGCCTGAATATTTTGAGCTATGAAACTTATGACTCCAAAAGGGGAGCCTACCATTAAAATCAGAAAGTTCCTAAATTAAAAAATATCTTTCAATAAAAATGAGGTTTGATAAAACCTTGAAATTGTGAAAATATCTTGAGACAAAGTTTTCAATTTTGAAATCGCCATTCAAGATTGTAGATCAGTTTTTTAAAATGGAACTTTTAAAAATATGGTTCCAAAACAGAAGTTTTGTAATCAAATAAGTATCCCGAAATGATAAGAACTCATTTTGAGACAAAAATGAGATTTTTAGAAAATTTGTAATTGCAAACCACTTCTTCTTTAGGACTGTATTTTGAAATTAGAAATATCTGATTTTACACGTGGAAATAGTTTCTTAGAAAAAATAAATTCAACAAAATGCCAAAAAAAAAACTCTTAGGATACGACATCATGACCCATTAAACCGTTATGAGAGCAAAACCTGCTTTTAAACTTAAAACTTTTGAATGTCAAAACATGCAATTTGAAAATGCGAGTTTCATTGATAAAAGGATAATACTCGAATGTTTGAAACAAAAAGTTAAAATCAAAAGTTCTATAACTCCAAAACATAATTTCATAATTTTCTAAATTTTGAAACATATTATATAAAAATTAAAAAGTGTAGTTCAATTATTGAAAGAAGAATATTTGTAAAATGTAACAAGTAAATTTTGATAAAAATTTATAATTGTGAAAAATTCTTATATAGGGTTTTAAATTTTGAAACTTGCAAATTTTAAGTGGAGTTTAGTTTTTAAAAGGGAAACATTCACAAATTACTAAAATATTTTTTGACACGAAAATGTGGTAATTGAAAACTCTATGCAATCAAAAGCCTTTTCTGAACTAAAAATTTTTAAACTAAAAATTTCAAAAGGAGAGATTTGCTTTCAAAAGAACAGCTTTTGTAATTTTAAACAAGGAATGAAGGTCTTTGAAATGAATGATTTTTTTTTAATAGAGGTCTAGTTGTTGAAAGGAAAATATTCAAAAACTACAATTTGTCAACAAAATTTTGTCAATGCAAGAAAAATTTTATAAGTACCGATCTATTTTCCAAGATCAACAATTTTGAGTTTACAAATTGTGATTTCAGAAAAGGAATTACATGCTTAAAAATGAATGTTCTGAAATGACAGCCTCAACTTGAAATAAAAGTGAGATTGAGAAAACTTTGAAATTGTGAATCACCTTTTGGACTAAGTTTTGACTTCTGAAACATCCAAATTCAAAAGTACAATTAATTTTTAACAGCACAATGTTCAAAAATTATATAAACACTTTGGTATAGAATCATGTTGTCTGAGCACTAGTTTTGAACTTAAATTTTCTAAATTTCAAAACAAGCAATTTCAGAAAGTGAGTTCTGTTGTTAAAATGATGATTCTCCAATTTTCAAAACAAAAAATAAGAGTTTTTTTTTTGCATATACAGGCCTATAATATGGTTTATTACATATTTATCCTCTGAAAATCATTATTTACATATATACCCCTCAAAAGTTTTGGAGTTTGCAAAATATGATTCCAAAAGAAAATTATTTATTAAAATGAAAATGTTCCAAAGTTACAAACTAATTTTGTAATAAAAATGAGATATGAGAAAATTTTGTAATTGTGAATCCTTCTTTTAGACCAAGTTCAAATTTTGAAACATCAAAGTTTCGAACTAGAGTTAATTTAAAATATATATATATATGTAAAAATAACAAAACTCTTTGTGATACAAAATCATGACATGCATAGATCTTATGAGTGGGAAACCTTCTTTTGAACTTCAAATTTCTAAATATCAAAGCATGCTATTTTAAAAGAAGAGTTTAGTTGTTAAAAGGATAATGCTTCAATTTTTGAAACAAAAAAAATGAAGGTTAGAAGACTTTATGATTTGAAAACTTTCAAACTTATTTCAAAACTTCTCACAAGCATAGTTTAGTTGTTGAAAAAAATCCATAAACGACAATATATAATTTCATAAAATTTGGTACATATAATATATATAAACTTCCATAACTAGGAAAGCATTTTCTAAACTTGAGATTTTTGGATTTTGAAAATTGTGATTCCAAGAGGACCTTAGTCATTAAAATTAGAATGTTCTTACTGAGTTACAAAAGCATTTTTTTAAGCAAAAACATGATTTGAGAAAAACTTTATAATCACAAACACTTATTTGGGACAAAGTTTTAAAGTTTGAAACTTTGCGATTTCAAAGTGAAGTTTAGTTTTTAAAAGGAGAATGTTCATAAATCAAAACAAAAAAAAAAGATATAAATCATGACAAAGAAAAGCTATGTAATTCCAAAAGTTTTGAACTTTTCAAATTCTGATTCTGAAAGAGGAGTTTGTTAAAATAGGAATATTCCAAAATGATAAAGCCTCCTTTTGAAACAAAAATGAGATATGGAAAGCCTTATTTTGAAACAACCAATTTCCAAAAAGGAGTTAGCTTTTAGAAGGAGAATGTTCGTAAATTGCCAAAAGACCTTTTTTGATACAAAATCATAACATGACAAACCTATTAGTGTGAGAACTTCTTTTGAACATAAAATTTCTGAATTCGAAAATGTGATAGACATATGAGTGAGGTTTAGTTGTTAAAAGTGTATGCTCCATTTTTTTGAACAAAAACTGTACGTTAGAAAATATTTTTATCTCAAAACCTTCCCTATTTTGGTCAGATCCATAGCCTTCCTTCAAACAAAATTTTTGAATCTTGATATGTGCGATTTTGAAAGTAAATAGTTGTTGAAAGAACATGTATAAATACAAAACGTTTTTCTTGACAAAACTTGGTCCATGCCATGAAACTTTTATGACTATGTTACCATTTTATGAACTCAAAATTTCAGAATTTTGCAAATTGTGATTCTAAAAAAGAATTTTATTTGTTAAATGAAGATGCTCCAAAATGATAAAAACTCATTTTGAAACATTTCTTTTGGACTAAATTTTGAATTTCCAAACTTGATATCTCAATTATGAAGTTTAGCTTTTCAAAGGAAAATGATCACATATTACCAAAAGCACTTTTTGATATGAAATCTTGGCATGGGAAAGCCTCATAAGCACAAAACCTTCATTTGAAGTCAAAATTGTTGGATTTTGAAACATGCAATTTCAAAGAGGAGTTTAGTTATTAAACATCCAATTTATGAAACAAAAAAAATATATAAATAAAGGTCAAATAACTCTGTTATTCAAAAAAAAAATTCTTTTGAACCTAGAATTTTGTTTCCAAGAAATTTCAATATTACACATGCAGTGTACTTGCTAAAACGATAAAATGAAAGCCTTTTCATCATATCATTTTATTGCTAAAGAACATTGCAACAATAAAATATTCTTTTGTATTATAATTTTTCTGAGTTCAGAATCTTGCAACTGTAAAAGCTGTTAAGAGGATAGGGTCATAAAGATCATTGTAAAAAAACATGAACATGAGAAAGATCTGTAAAAAGGTGTTTAATTGTTAATGCAAGAATGCTCATGGCTTCATTGTAACAGAAAAAACATGAATGCAAGAAAGATTTACAATTGTAAAAAGGTGTTTAGTTGTTAACTCAAGAATGTTCATAGATTTTAAAAAAACTATGGAAAAAAATAGCAATATGAGAGAATATTGTAATTGTAAACAAACCATGATCTTAAACTTTAATTTTGAATTTAGAATGTTCTGACTATAAAGAGGGGAGTTTTTTTCTCTTTCATCTCTTATTTTTGTTAATTTTATTTTCTAGTGGTTGAAGAGAAAGGCTACTGATACAATTCATGCTTCCCCTTTATGTTGTGAAAGTCATGAACCATCTAGTATTACAAAGAGTGTTGACAATAACTGGATCCAAGCAACAACTAGACTGCACAATAGAAATTGTTAACCATGCATTCTTTGTTTTTCAGAAGTTTAAATATAAAAAAAAAAAAAAAAACTTCATCATATTTAAACAATAAAATCAAACATAGCCCTAATTCTGTCGTAATAATATGCTAATGTAAGCATCATTTTTAATAGAAGATTGCCAAAATCTAAAAGCAAGTATGGATGTAGATCCATTTGGGATAAATTTTTTCCTCCAAAATAGTTGGCACACCATCTATTTCCCCTCAAGACATGAAGTAAAAAATTTTTCTTCAGATCCCTTTGAGTGAGCATTAGCACAAATTTTTAGAGCTGTAAAAGTGTAACATGGAAGTGAAAAAAAAAAAAACAACAACAACAACATCACAATTGACATGTAATTTAAATGAAGCTAAAAGAAGAGATTTAAACTTAGAGGATCAGAAGCAGACAAGTGTAGCAATGAAGTGAGAGCTGGCAAATATCATTCAAAGCTTCACATACTTTTAACCAATCTCTTGATTCCAGTTCCTCCAATAAACTCTGATTAATCCAGCCATAAGGTCAAGATGTAACAGGCATGGAAATATCCAAAAGAAAAAGGTGGCTTGCCAACATTTTCCTAAAAAAGAACTATCCAAAAGGAAAAAAAAAAGTCACCCAAAAATTGACACAGCAAACAAGTTCTTTAGCTTAAAGAAAAAAAAAAAAAATCTTATTCCATCTGCCTGTTTGAGATTGCCTCTCAGGGAAGCAATGATCAATTGCAAGGGCTTAAAAGAAAGAAAGAAAGAAAGAATCAACTGCAGAAAAAATCAGAAAGAAAGAAGCCATGATCTTAAACGACAGCAAATTTCAGAATACAGAAATTTTACGCTGTATGCTGCACTTCACCCAGCAATGGGGGTGAAAAAAATGACAAATTATGGCTTTCTTTACCAAGAAAGAAATCCCCCTATTCTCTAACGTCTTAAGAAGGTGGAACCATAAAAATTACATCCAATTCCATTCAAATAGAAGATGAAAGCGATTAGAGTGAAAGAAGAAAAGTCTCTAGGGTTCTTAATCATGCTATAGAAAAGAAACAAAACGAACAAAGAATGAAATATTGTTGCACAATAAAAGAGAAAAAACAGAGATTAGCTAACCTTAGATGCAGATCAATGGTGAAGAAGCAAACGTTAAAAAATGCTGCAGCAAAAATACTTAACATATAATGTTAATGTCTCAAATACATCGATAAATCAGGAATTCTACACCGCATACCACCCTAAACGCAACGATGGGGGGAAAAGATAACAAATTTATGGTTTTCTTTACAAAAATTGTTTAACTAATAATAAGAAGAAGAAGAAACACAGACTTCTAACGTGCTCGGTACTGACTTTATTATGGAACCACGAATAACGCGTCCAATTGCACGCAAATAGATGATGAGATCAATAGAGTCCAAGAAGATGATTATTGATCATGCTGTCAAAAAGGAAACTAAAGTAACAAAAGAAAAGAAACTTTCCCTTGTTAATCATGCAAATTCATGATCAAGAAGCAAACTATCATCAAGTACATCAACAATGCCCCTCTTAGATGCGAATCAACTCAAAAAATCAAGAAGTCGTCTAAAAGAAGCTCTAACAATCAAGAACTGATGCCTTTCCGGAATCGAAATCAGTAATCACAACAAAACCCTAGAGATCTTACCTTGAGCTGGAGTTATATCACGCTTTCTTCGATCAAATCCATCGAAACGGAGACGAGATGAGCCCCCGTCGATCGAAGAAAAGACGACGCGTTCTTCATCCGCCTCCCATATGACGAAGAGAAGGCCAAGTATCGGCGATCCAGCGTATGATCATGGGGAGAGGGGTGGGGAGATTTATAAGAGGCCATAACAGTTCTTGGTTCGTCGGCCAACTGGAATCACGACGGTTGAGCCAGGATGGCGAGAGCGGGGGGAAGGGGAGGGGGGGAGAGCGTGAGGACAAGCCGTGGGGCCGACCTTTTATAAGGCGTAGAGGCGGTGGGGACGAGGTCATTAGAATTGACGCGGATCTCTAACGTCCACGTTGATTACGCGGATCCATCATATCCGTTATTAGACGGCGTCGTGATGGATAAAACGTGACGCGGACGTTTTTGACGCTGTAATGTACCGGTGAGATGTGCTTGCGTGGCGACATGGACGGTACATATGGATCTGGTGTATGAGCGCTCAGAAGAGAACTTTCTAAACGAGTGCGGTAATTGGATGGTGCAGGCTGACGGATGAGCCAGCTGAAAGGCTGAGTGCAAGTAGCTTCCTCTGATCAACGTCCATTTCAAAATCTAGACTCTGATCTTACGGCTTTTTTTTTTTTTTTTTTCAGTGGGATAGGAACGGAGACCCACAAAAGGCAACCCAGAGCTTTATTTATAGAACGTGAAGAAGATGGTTACGGCGATTTTTCATTGAGGAGGGGAGAGTGAGAGTTTCCTCTCAACAGGGAGCTCAACAGAAACAATGGCGGAGGAGCCAACATATCAGATGAAGAAATACAAAGACAAAACAGAGCCCAAGAAGCTTCGGGACTCATTGTTGGAAGGGAAAACAACGGAGGACACCACCAGCAATTGGAGGAAGCATGTAGTCACATATGAATCACCTGACTTCAGAAAAATACTGCATGGAGTTCAGTGGGAGAGAGGCGATTCAGCAGTTGGTCAGAGGTCGCCAATCTTGCTGACCATTCTCCAGATGTTGGCAGCAGCAACCGAGAGGGAGGATCGCTGCTTGTTTAAGAAGGGCCACGCATTCCTTTCTTTCCAGCATGTCCAAGCAACATCGACCCGCAGCATAAGATTAATGATCTTTTGAGTGCTCTTTGCAAAGTTCCGTTTGGATCCAGTCAGTGCAGTGGAAATCAAAGGAGGATCGTGGGTTAAGAACTCCCATTCTTGCACAGAAAGCGTTCCAAATTGAACTGAACAATGAGCAAGTAGAGAAAAGGTGATCGATCGTTTCAGCTGCTCGGCCACAACTGGTGCATGGTCCAAGTCTTTTTCCCCAGGTTTTTCTTCCCAAGAACATCCTCGGTATTCAGTTTCTTCCGCCGTGCCAACCAAAGGAAACACTAGAACTTATGTGGGCCTGCCAAGCTCCAAATAGTGGGTGCGGATCCGCAAGAGACCCCTGCTAAATTCAGAAATTGATACATGAAGAGGTGGAGAACTTCCAAGTAGAAAGCCTTGTTTACGTGCATTGCAACAATGCCGTCTAATCCTCATTGGGTGGGTTGCCTCCACTTAAAGGAAGCCCCAGGTACTCGAATGGAGGAGAGATAAGCGTACAATTTAGTCATTGCACGCATTCTTGAGCACTCTAGGTGTTTTGGCGCACAACCGAGATAGAGCCTTTTTTTTTTTTTTTTGATAGTTAATGGAGAGGCATGAGCAAAATTCGCTGTCCCGTACTAATAAAATTTTACTATAATATCGATATACAGTTTGATATGATACAATAATTTCGGTACATTTCGAAATGATGCAGTGGTATGAAATCAATATAGTATGATATGTTCTGTACCGAATGGTATAGCATTCCATGGGTTGGGACTGCTTCAAAACAATATAAGATGACCTTTAGTGTTGCCACGTAATGCCTCCCTGCTTTTGTGAAGATAATCGTGTTATCACTATACTGTAAAATTTTGGTACCTCCACAAAGCAGCGATTTTCGAGCCCTTCGAAGATCTAAGCCGATGTTGCCAAATGAACATCCTATAGAGAAGGTCCACTGGAAGTAAGAAGAGAAAAAAATGATGGTGGGTCCTCTTGTCAAAGTCTTCGCCTCCAAAACATCTAATCACCAATCTCTCCATTCATGTTTGCCGCCACTTTGGATGATTTAAGGTTATATTTGACAGCTGACAATCTATTTAAATTAAATTTAAAATGGATCTACCGGATATATTTTAGATGATAATCTAAATTATTTTGGAGGAGAGTGACTATTCAGATTATCATTTTTTTGACAATGTTACAATAAAAATATTGGATGAAATTATTTCTAAAAAATATCACATAAAATTTATCGCCCAACCCTCTCCTCTTTCCCTCACCCCTCTGTCCCCCCTCGTGGCTCCTCTATCTCCTTCTATCTGCCCGCAGCTCCTTCTCCCCAATTTCCTGCCACGCCTCTGCAGCTCCTCCGTGCTCGTCCCCACCATCCCCACAGCTTCGCACACACCCTCCCCCTCCCTACCCTCCAGTGTCTGCGGTTCCCCACACCTCTCAACTCGCCATTTCTCCGCACCACCACCACACCTACAGTACTCCCATCACTTTTTACTAGAGAAAAAGTAGAGCATCGAGACAAAATTATTGAGAGCATTTTGAGAATTTGATTTCATATTACTAGTAATTTGATTGTCATGTCAAATATATCAATCAAAATTTTCAATAATTTTATTACAGTATTATCTGTATGTATCAAACACAGTAATCAACATTACTGATAATTTAATGATGATAATCTATTTCGAAAGCAATCCACATTATCTTTCCAAATTACCTGACGGTGCACCAAATGCAATGATGTTGATGATCCAACCAATCCATTTGATTAGAAAATTTCGATGTGTCATTGCCTCTATCAGGTACCTTGGATCTATTGTCCACTTGGACCCGATTTGAATAAAAATTGACTGGCTAGAGACAAAATTTTGGACCAAAGGTTTTTTGGGTTCTCCCCGGGTGCATTTTCGGTCTGATCAAGCCAAGCCCAGATTTATCCTTAATTATTAAAATGTAATACAAGTGACGTTGATGCCATTTTCAAAGGACTACTAGGATCTCAAAGGACTTCCTCCCTATTGACAATGTGATGATTAATTTTGAACAGTTCTCACAATGGCATCCAGATGACCGCATATTTGACCAGTGATGTATTTTCTCGTTAGAACCCAGTTGAATTAATGTTTGACTAGCTAGATGTTAAATTTTGGACCAAAGATCTCTCTCTCTCTCTTTTTGTGCGTGCGTGTGTGTGTGTGGTTCTTAATGGGTACATTTTGGATCTGATAAATCCAAGCCGAGATCTATCCATTTTGTTCTGAATGGGCACCTGCATGCCCACTTTACTCTCTTCTGTAGCGTTGTACACCATCATCAATTTACCATTTTATTTATAATATTACTTATTAAATTAAAATAAATATTTATTTACTAATAAATTATAAAGATTATAACCCATATATTGCTCCACTTCTTTAATACAAATAAGTATTATAAAATAATAATAATAATAATAATAATAATAATAATAATATTATTATTATTATTATTATTATTATTATTATTATTATTATTAAATTAATCAATTTTTTTTATTGAACAGAGGAGAAAATCGTTTCTGTCTATTATTTTATATTTCAACAAACATATGAAAGGGTGAATGAAAGATCCACCTTTCTTTCTCTATCCATCATTCTTTAATCTATCCTTTATATCAAATAGAGGGTAAGCTTGAGAATGGGTATTTTAGATCAGGGTCTAGATAACATAATGTGGTCTAAGAATGTGAAGCTTGGGGTTGATCCAATATGTAATTTTTTTGGACCTGGTGGGCTCACTTTTGGGATTAAATCAATTTTCATGAAATGTTCAAATCTGCTTCAAGCCTGGATTTCTTTGACCTTCATTAGCTGTTGGGCACAATTGGACTTTTGGGCCTAAATCTTGAGCTTGGACCAGGTTGTTTCAGTCAGCTGCTCCAGCTAGCCCGGCAAATTGGCATCCCTTATCTTGTCAACGTAGTGTACAGTAGAGCAATTCTTTGTGCACCACGCACGGTGCAGAAAATCATGCACCATGCACAGTGATTCGCTCACGCACGGGCTTGAGGATGTGGATGTCGGTGGAAAAAAAATTTTTTTTTTTTGCCGCCCTGCGCGAGAGTGAACAACCACGCGCGGTGCGCAAAAAATTTTGCATGTACAGTAATGGTTTATTGAACAGGATTTTTTAAAGCTGATCCAGTTGGTTTTGGATAAAAGGTGGTCACCATCATCACGCCTATCTTGTAGCCATGGAAAGGGGGAAAAAAATCCTTGTATGTTGTATCTTTGATTAACTTATATTATTGATACTTTTGAACTTAAAATATTTAAAAATTCTCACTTTAAAACACTGATGCTTGAATCATCATTTTTGCCGCAATTTACAGTGTTGGACATTGATTCTGTTGGCACTTTCATGATATGTCATCCAGCTTTAAGGGGATGCTTGATCGAGAGAAATGGAGATTTGAAATGAAAATCAGAATGGATGATTCTCATTCCAGCCACTTGGTGAGGAGGAATGAGAGGGGTCATTTCAACTTCGATTTTAGGATAAAATGAGAATAATCCAATCCATCTAAAACTCAATCCCCACTCTCTCTCCTATGGATTCAAATTTTCATTTCGATCTCGATTTTGATTCCAATCATGAACTAAATGTTTCAAGAGATTTAATCATTTCGATTTCTATTTCAATTGATTCTGATTTCAATTATGAATTAAGCATCCTAAAGTATTTGAAAAAAAAAAAATGGAAAAGATCTTTCTACGTGTGGCCTTATTTTGAATATAAGTGCAACTTTGCACCATGCGGCTTCATGGTACCAAATTCACGTGTGTACAGCCAAGGTATGACTACATAATTTGAGTAAATAAGTTACTGGGATCAATATGCATTGTGACATTATGCTTTTACAGGATAGACAGTAATTAGGGACGATAATAGATCGGATATGGATTGGAGCTGATATCTGTATCAATTCTATAATTATCTATATCCATCCGGATCCGTCTCGAGTAAAATCGGATAGATAAAACAAATTGGATCGGAACAAATTAATAAAAAACTCATCACGCAATTATTATAAAATAATTATAACTGTGAAAGAAAAAATTTAGATTAAAATGATATCAGGTTAGATTTAGGATGCGCTTTGGATATCCTGACAGAAAGCAACCTTAATGTTTGCCTAATCAGTTATCCATTATGTATTTTTTTCTGTTTTAATGTACTAGTTCTTTGTGTCATATATCATCTTCAAATTGGGATAGTTTTTTATTCTTGGTGCTCTTCTTTTCTCTCTATATATCTTTTATTCTTGGTTGGACTCATAATCTTGTTCTCTCTTTTCTTTTCTTTTCTTTTGAAGGTAAATATGTTAATAGAACTACCATGGTTGTTGATGGAGGCCTGTGGATAAGCCACCCTCGGCGCATCACAAAGGATGAAGTGAGAAAACTATCCAGGGTCGTAGAGAGGAAGTCGAGGGCATTACAGGTTACCAATCCAACCAGCAAACTCTGCTGCCATCTCAGGGTCACTGACATTGTTGTATACGTGCGCTCAGGAACTGTTTCACATGTGATCGCTGTTAGGAGATTTCTTTGCATATCATAAATCAAGAGAAGATTAATCTTCTACTTTAACCATAACTCTAAGGCTCTAAGCATTCTCATCTCTCCCTCTCTCCCCACTCCCTCTCTTTAATTTAGCACAATCTGCTGTACAGTATAGTATCTTTCTTCATCTTACAATTATTTTTACACTCCATTCTTAGCTGTAGGACAGAGTGGTCTCTTCATCACCTGGCCTGGATAGACATATAAAATTCAGGCACAAATAACAGACCTCAGGAAGAGGCTGGTGTTCTCTTAAGGGGAAAAAAATTCATTCTTGTATCAAAAAGAAAAAGAAAAGAAAAGAAAAGAAAGAATTCCTTTTTTTTATGGATGATCATGTAACGGTGACAATATTACTTGGGGCCACATTGAATACAAGGTCAGGGGAGTAATTCATGAATCATGACCGTGACCGTGGTTTATTAAACAACGCATGGGCACTCTTACATGTCCACTCTTGCATTTAGGAGCTGTTTGCATAACCAGTCAACCTGACACTATAACACTCGGTTACATGTTTAAAATCAATACAAAGGCAAGCACTTCCAGCAAGAGTACCATAACATGCTGAATTACTCACATCAATCTCACGTATAAATAACTCAAAGATAACTTATCCTGATTCGAACTCAACACCTGAGTCAAATACGTGATGGTCGCACACTCTTTAAAACAAACCTCAAAAAATATGTAAGGTTTATCTTTTTCTCAGGTCATCAATCCAATTCAGGCAGTAATGAAAACAAATCCAATAATTTTTATTCATTAATATCTCATCATAATTAAGATCAAAATATTTATTTAAAAACAAACTAAGCAAATATCGTCTAAGATCCTATGCTCCTCATTGCTTGGTCCCAAGTCTTATAGAATTTTTTGGATTTAAAAATAAAAAAAGATAAAGAGGGAGGATGGGTGAGCTTTTTGGGCTCAGTAAGTTATCAATATCTTTAAGGGATCAGGCATAATTATTTTTTAAAATATAATAATTTAATAGTAATATGTAACAATATATTTTTTTTTCAAAATATGCCATACACATTAGTAAAAGTCAAAAATCCTCTTTCAGTATTTAGTGGCTACGACCACAATCAGCCGCGTGACAAAATCCGAAAGAGACTAGCTCATAAATAACAAATACATAATGCATCACCATGTGCCAATAATCGGTCCTGACCAACTAAGCCCAAAAAGAACTAATTTTGATTCATACGACCACGATTAGCCCTGTGATAAGACAAAGAGACTAGTTCTAAAATATATACACATGACTCATCAACATGTGCCAGTAATCAGCTTCAATTAGTTAGATCCGAAAGAACTAGCTCTTGCAGGGATCAGTCCTGACTGATTAGATTCAGAAGAAATATATTTCTGACGTATTGCCAACGATCAGTCCCATTGGCTAGATCTGAATCATAGTCGACTAGAGAGTTTTTCTCACAATTTTCATAGTAGTCAATTTCTTATATATCATCATGCCAGTTTTCATAATAATATCAAACCAAACTTTTCACATCTTATTTTTAGAAATAAAAGAATAATTTTATTCAAAAATTATGCAAGAAAAACATATATACTTTAAAGATCATACAATATGAAAACTAGAAAATCATCTCCTTACAAATTCGTAATCATGCATAGGTGATGCCATACTTGATCCAATACTTTAATCTATTTTTTATTTATAAATACATAATTTTGGAACTTCATTAATTTCTAAATATTTTATACAAAAAAATCTAATTTTTAAACATATGAATATGCATAAAAATAAATCTAGAGATAAAAGAAAACTTACCATTAATTAGATTCAAATTTTTTTAGCCTGATCTTTAGATCTGGTATTCTCCTGGTGAAGAAAGATCTACGACAAATAGATTGCAAGTTTAATTAGCCCTTAACTTGGAGAAAATTAAGATGAACAGAAAGAGACTCTCAGTTTGGATCGAGTATAGATAGAGATTTGTGTTAATTGCCGAGTTAGGTCTATATGATCTGGGTTGACTTAGACTCAATCAGATTAGGTTTAGTCATTAGGTTTACAAAAAATTTGGATCGGATCTCTCTCTCTCTCTCTCTTTGTCTCTTTCTCTCTCTTTCTTCCCAAACTGAACCAACGACTTCTTAAAGGAAAATAGAGGAAGAATGGGTGGGACTGACGGCGGCCGACGGCCAAGGCGATCGAGTAGTGGTGGCATGACCAAGTGCAGGTGGCGATGGTGGTGCGGTTGGAGTGGCCATGTGGAGGCATGACTGGCTACTCGGTTGCATAAGGAGAAGCCGAGAGAAAGGGGAAGGGGGTACTTCCTCTTGCTATGTATCACGGAGACAGTAATCTGTAGGGCCAAAAAGAAGAGACACTACAACGAAAGAGATTTTTAGAGACAAAATTATTTGCGATGGATGAAATTTTCATCGCAAATAACAATATCAATGACAGTAAAAAATTTTCGTCGATAATAAAAAAATATTTATGATGAATTAATTTTTTCATCTCAAATAAAAATAATTAGCGATGAAACCATTGCTTGCATCGTAATAAACAGAATATTTACGATAAAATTTTTTATCATAAATAAAAAATATAGAGATATTATCAACAAAATTATTTTCATCGAAAATACTAAAATTTTTTTTGATGAAATCAGCTTTTACGTCATCAATAACATTATTTACGATAAAATTTTTTCGTCACTAATAAGTCAAAAAAAATTAAAAATTAGATATTTTGAATTATTTATGACGTAAATTTTAGTCGCAAATAATTTAACTATTTGCGACCGATAAAGATTTTTTGTCGCAAATTAAAAATATTAACGACGGATAATTTCATCGTTAATAGTTTAAAAAGTTAGATAAATTAAAAATTTAAAACAGAATAATTATTTGTGATGAAAATATAACGTCGTAGATAACAAAATATTTACGATAGAAAATAAAATTTTCATCGAAAAATATGGGACATTTAAGATGAAATATTTTATCGCTAATAATTAAAAAATTAAAAAAATATAAAATTTTAAAAAGTAAGTTATTTGCGACGCTAATAAGCTTTTTTTTGTGACAAAATTTTAGATGGAAATAATTTTTAAACAAAAAACTAGTCATTTTCTTAATGACGAAAATATTTTCATCGCTAATATGAATATTAGCGATTAAAAAATATTTTTTATCATAAATATTCAAATTTTAAAAATTTAAAAAATAAAAAATAATTTATGATGAAATATTTTTATCGTAAATAATGAATTATTTGTGATGATAAATCGTATTATCGTCGTAAATCTTTGATTATTAACGATGAATTATTTTCGTCACTAATATTTAAAAAAATAATTTTAAATTTAAAAAATTAAATTATTAGTGACGAAATAAGTTTTTTCCATCGTTGGAATGAGTTTTAACGATGGAATATTTCATCGCTAATGGTTAAAAAATTTTAAAATTTAAAAAAAACTTTCATGTTGAAGGATATATATTATAATAAATATTACTATATTTATAAAAAATTATAAGATAATTTTAAAAAAAAATTAAATAATTTTTAAATTACAGAGAGATGCTGAGAGTAACGAGCTTTCTGGTAGGATCGATATCTACCAGCGAACCCACCAGCGAATCTACCAGCGACGGTCGGAGGAGTGGAGACGGAGAGCCAGGAGCTCTTTGTAAGTTTTTTCAATTAATTTTTTATTCATAATTTTATCTTTATTAAAAAATTAAAATAATTTTAATTTTTATTTTTAAGATCATATGATCGATATGAGATCCCAACCTACCCCTGAGGGCTCGATCGCACCCACAGATGATGAGATCTGTGATCAGATGTTTGATACGAGATTCTATTATGTTTGGGATCTAGGATATGGGATCACTGCTCCTTCATCTTTACGATTATCTAGGACTGAGATCCATTCTACATGCCAGGCTCGGTTGATGGAGGTGCAGAGGCAGGCTGTCGAGGATCGACAGCAGGCTGAGCAGCGAGCTCAAGAGCTAACTGAATGCATCGATCAGTATCAGCAGTTTCAGATCTAGATGATAGATCAGATGGCGTAGATGGAGCAGACGATCCAGATGCAGAGGCAGCGCAGGCCGGTCCGAGCTCCATCGTCGGTCCGAGCTCTGTTGAGCATTTTCCATCCGCACCTCGTTCTCCACATGCCGATATGTGACGGCTCTTTGATGTATTTTTTTTAAACTCTTGTAATTTTAATTTGATATAATAAAATAATAAAATTTATTTATCATTTTATTGTACAAATTTCTTATTCAAATTTTTTAATTTATAAAAAATATTATACATATAACTTAAAAATATATCTAAAATTTAAAAAAAAATAATTAGCGACAGAATTATTATCAATGAAATATTCATCGCAAAAAATTTATAAAAATGATTTAATTTTTTAAAAAATATATAATTAATAGCAATGAAAAATTTTCATCGCAAATACTTATTAGCGACGTAAAGTTCCATCGAAAAAATATTTATTTACGACATAAATATTAGTCGCTAAAGTTTTTCAATTATTATTTTTTTATTAAATAAAATTTTTGCGATGAAAAATTTTCGTCGCTAAAAGTAAATAATAGTGACCAACATATTTTCTTCACTATTAATTATTATTAGCGACTGTTATTTTCATCGTAAATTATTTTTTTTACAAATAAATTTTTTTATTTTTTATTTTTTACGACTATTGGGTGTAAAACCCCTCCCAGCCGAAGTTCGTGTCAGGAGTGACCCCTCGGGGATTCTACAGGAAAGCTTCGTCCGGACTCCTACAGGAGCCGGACTCCGTCTCCAACTTCAACTGCAGACAAACTTTGTCCGGACTCCTACGGGAGCCGGACTCCGTCTCCAACTTCGGCTGCGGGCAAACTTCGTCCGGACTCCTACGGGAGCCGGACTCCGTCTCCAACTTCAGCTGCAGACAAACTTCGTCCGGACTCCTACGGGAGCCGGACTCCGTCTCTAACTTCGGCTGCGGGCAAACTTCGTCCGGACTCCTACAGGAGCCGGACTCCGTCTCCAACTTCGGCTGTGGGCAAACTTCGTCCGGACTCCTACGGGAGCTGGACTCCGTCTCCAACTTCAACTGCAGACAAGCTTCGTCCGGACTCCTACGGGAGTCGAACTCCGTCTCCAACTTCGGCTGCGGGCAAACTTCGTCCGGACTCCTACAGGAGCCAGACTCTGTCTCCAACTTCAACTGCAGGTAAACTTCATCCGGACTCCTACGGGAGCCGGACTCCGTCTCCAACTTCAACTACAGGTAAACTTCGTCCGGACTCCTACAGGAGTCGGACTCCGTCTCCAACTTCAACTGCAGGTAAACTTCATTCGGACTCCTACGGGAGTCGGACTCTGTCTCCAACTTCAACTACAGGTAAACTTCGTCCGGACTCCTACAGGAGCCGGACTCCGTCTCCAATTTCAACTGCAGGTAAACCTCGTTCGAACTCCACGGGAGCCGGACTCCGTCTCCAACTCCAACCGCAGACAAAATTCGTCCGGACTCTTACGGGAGCCGGACTTCGTCCCCAACTTCGACTGCAGGAAGACCTCGTCCGAGCTCCTACGGGAGCCGAACTTCGCCTCTGACTCCAGCTACAGGTAGGATTTGTCCGGGCTCCCATGGGAGCCGGACTTCCATCCTGAATTCCTGCTGAAGGTCTCGGTCGAGGTTTCTCGACAAATGATCCCCATCCGGGCTTCCGTGGAAATCAGACTCCAACCGAACTTCAGCCGATAAGTCTGGACCCCCTGGCAGGCCGTAGTAACAGCCACGACTCTGTTCCACTCCCTGCGGTGGATCCTACGTGGCTCCATTACTTCCTGGCAGGCCGCAGTAACGGCCACGATTCTGCTCCACTCCCTGCGACGGATCCTGTGCGGTTCCACCACTCTCTGGTGAGTCACGACAACGGATGCCGCTCCACTCTCCACAACTGATTCCACATGGCGAGCCATGGTGACAACCACGACTCCACCCCATTACTCTTCATGATAAATTCCTCCTGGCCCCGTACGGCCCACGACGAGGTGATCATAAACAGTCGCTATCAATCCGCTGCTTCCCCCATCTATAAAAGGGGATCCCAGATATGTTATGCTCTAAGCTCTCATTTTTACCTAGAAACTCTGCTAAAATTTTTGTTCGAGCACTCCATTCTTGTTGAGGCAGAGAACTGACTTGAGCATCGGAGGGTCTTGTCGGAGCAACCCTACCTTCGATTTAGACTTCTTTTGCAGGTCCCGGTGGCGACCGCAACTCCCTCGACTCCAGCTTCTCCGACGCAGGCGGATTTTTGCACCAACAGGATTGGCGCTAGAAGGAGGGCGAACCTTCGCAGTACCCTTGTTCTTAAAGGAGCGCTCAACGGGACCGCCTCTGGTCATCTTCTCTGACATCCACTCCTCCTTCCCCCACTAGATCCTTGCCCGATGCCTTCTCGCGAAGCATCCACACGGCGACCCACGGCCTCCGCGGCCAGATCTCAGGCTCCGGCCTCACCTCCGGTTTCCCAGGCCCCACATCCTCCGGCAACGATCGCCGGCATGGAGCGGTCGGACAATCGGCCTCCGACAGATTTCGCCAACACCATCTCGGGAGGATCCCAGCAGGAAGCAACCAACGTACTGGCCGTACCCCCAAGCGACAAAAGATTGAGGAGCCCATAACCTTTACTGAAGAAGATGCTCAGGGAGTCCAATTCCCTCATAACGACGTGGTTGTAGTTCCCTTGAATATAGCAAATTACGACATCCGCCGCATTCTTGTCGACAATAGAAGTTCGGTCGATATTTTGTTCTACGACGCCTTTTCAAGAATGTCCATCCTTGACGGCCATTTGAGGCCGATTACCTCCCCTCTAGTAGGGTTTACCGGCGACGCTGTCCCGATGGAGGGAGTGGTGACTTTGACTGTAGCTGCGAGTCGATATCCAAGACAATCCAGGGCTCTGGTGAATTTTCTGGTGGTGAAGGTGCCGTCAGCCTACAACGCAATCCTCGGCTGACCTGGCCTCAATGCTCTTCGAGCCGTCGTGTCAACCTACCATTTGAAGTTGAAATTTCCTACCAACCAGAAGATCGGAGAGGTCAGAGGAGACCAAGCCATGGCCAGACACTGCTAAAACATAGCCTTGCAAAGAAGCGACCAATCCGACCCCTGTCCAGTTGATGGGCTGGATGCTCGCGACGACCTCACTGAAGAGAGGGGCGGTCCAATCGAAGATCTGGTACCGATCCCTTTGAATGACGGGAATGCGGAGCATGTGGTGATGATCGGCTCCAACCTGGGGGAAGAGGTGCGGATGCGTCTCATCGATTTTCTACGAAAGAATGCGAACGTCTTCGCTTGGGTTCCGACGGACATGCCGGGGATTGACACGGAAGTCATGGAGCACCGTCTAGCCGTCGATCCAAAGCATCGATCGACGAAAGAAACAATCCGAGGTCATGCATCAGAGAGGCAGAAGGCGATAGCCGAGGAAGTGGACAAACTCCTGAAAGCCAGATTCATTAGAGAAGTCAATTATCCTGATTGGATTTCCAACGTTGTCCTAGTCAAAAAGGCAAATGGCAAGTGGAGGATGTGCATAGACTTCAAAAAGCTGAATAAAGCCTGCCCAAAGGATAGCTACCCCCTGCCCAGAATTGATCAACTGGTGGACGCGACCTCGGGCCATGAGCTCCTCACCTTTATGGATGCATTCTTCGGCTATAATCAAATCAGGATGGCGCCGGAAGATGAAGAAAAGACTGCTTTCATTACTAACCGTGGCCTTTACTGTTACAGGGACATGCCTTTCGACCTCAAAAATGCAGGCGCAACATACCAGCGGTTGGTGAACAAAATCTTCAAGGAGCAGATCGGCTGTAACATGGAGGTCTACGTGGACGACATGCTCGTAAAAAGTAAATCTTCCATGAACCACGTCGCCGACCTCAAGGAGACCTTCGACGCCCTCCGAAAATATAAAATGAAGCTGAACCCGACTAAATGTACTTTCGGAGTGACCTCAGGAAAGTTCCTGGGCTTCATGGTATCGGGGCACGGAAGTGAAGCCAATCCGGAGAAAATTCGCGCCATCCAGGAGATGGCCGCCCCAAAGTCAATAAAAGAGGTTCAGCGCCTTACAGGGAGAGTAGCAGCCCTGAATCACTTCGTCGCGAGGTCAGCCGAACGGTGCTTACCCTTCTTCCAAACCCTCAAGCAAAGGAAGAACTTCTGTTGGACCCCTGAGTGCCAACAGGCATTCGAAGAACTAAGGAGCTACCTCGGCTCACCTCCGCTGTTGGTGAAGCCAGAGCTTGGAGAAGAACTGTTTTTATACCTGGCGGTCTCTCCCATGGCTCTCGCGGCAGTCCTTGTCAAGGAAGAAGCAAAAGTCCAACAGCCGATCTACTATGTCAGTCGCGCGTTGAGAGACGCCGAGACCAGGTATACCAAATTAGAAAAACTGACTTACGCCCTGTTGATTGCAGCCCGGAGGCTCCGATCCTACTTTCAAGGGCACACCGTAAAGCTGCTCACCGACCAACTGATCAAGACGATTCTACACCGGACGGATGCCTCTGGGAGGATGGCAAAATGGGCGATCGAGCTCACAGAATTCGACATCAACTATCGACCCAGGCCAGCAGTGAAGGTCCAGATATTGGTAGATTTCATAGTGGAGTGTACTATCCCAGAGGAGGCCGAACCTGAACAAGGCAAAATTGACGGCCTGGAGTCCCGACCGAACTCCCCCAAAGAAGAAGCAGATCCCTCTGATTGCTTTTGGGCCCTCTACGTGGACGGGTCTTCCAACATGTGAGGCGCAGGCGCAGGCCTGATCTTGATCAGTCCAGAGGGAATCATCATGGAGTACGCTCTACGCTTCGAGTTTTCCGCAACAAACAACAGAGCAAAATACGAAGCTCTGATCGCAGGATCGCTAAAGAGCTGGGAATAGATCGGCTCCAGGTCCACAGCGACTCTCAACTAGTAGTGGGACAAGTCAACGGAAACTATGAAGCGCAGGAGGACAGCATGGCTAAATATCTTGAAAAGGTAAAGGAGCTCATCCCCACCTTTAACAGCTTCAACATCAGGCAGATTCTGAGGTTGGAAAATACCAGGGCCGACCTTCTCTCCAAGCTGGCAATACTGGCTCCGGCCGAATTACCCAAGGGTGTTCTCTTTGAAGTGCTCAAGTGCCCGAGTACGGAAGAATCGCGGCCCGTGTTGGAAATTGACCACGAGCCCAGCTGGATCGACCCACTGATAACATATCTCAGAGACGGGGTTCTCCCCCAGGATGCGAAAGAAGCTCGAAAGCTCCGAAATCAAGCCTCCCGATACATCCTTTATAAGGGCAAGTTGTACAAGAGATCATACTCTTTGCCCCTTTTAAAATGTCTCCGGCCTTCGGAAGCTGACTACACCTTGTGGGAGGTGCATGAAGGAATCTGCGGAAGTCATCTGGGGGCTAGATCTTTATCCCACAAGTTGCTCGGCCAAGGATATTACTGGTCGACGATGCATCATGACTCGATTGAATACGTCAGAAAGTGTGATCAATACCAGAGATATGCCAACATCCAGAGACAACCCGCCACCAAGCTACACCCTTGAGTGCCCCATGGCCTTTTGCGCAATGGGGGATGGACATCCTTGGACCCTTTCCCATGGCGTCGGGGCAGAGGAAGTTCCTCCTGGTAGCGATTGACTACTTCACCAAGTAGGTTGAAGTTGAACCACTGGCAAAAATCACAGAAGCAAAAGTGCAAGATTTCGTCTGGAAGTCAATCGTATGCAGGTTCGGTCTGCCAAGAACCCTAATCACTGATAATGGGCGGTAATTCGTGGGAGCAAGATTCACCGAATTCTGTGAAGATCTAAACATCTTCCACAACTTCACATCAGTAGCCCATCCTCAGGCGAACGGCGAAGCTGAAGTGACCAACAGAACCCTGCTGCAGGGGATCAAGACAAGGCTTGAAAAGGCGAAGGAGACTTGGGCAGACAAACTTTATCATGTGCTATGGGCGTATCGAACTACCCAAAGACTGCTCATGGGGGAGACCCCTTTTGCTTTAGCTTTCGGAATGGAGGCCGTCATCCCAATTGAGCTTAAACTCCCATCGGCACGAGTCGTGATATTCAACGAACATCATAATTCGCAAGGTCTTAAAGCCAACCTCGACTTGCTGGAAGAAAAGCGGGAGGTAGCTCAAGTTCGGATGGTAGCCTACAGACAGAAAGTCGTCCGCTATTACAATTTTTGGGTCAAGAATAAAGCCTTTAGAGCAGGAGATCTAGTGCTTCGACGAGCCGCTGTCTCGCAACCTCAGGATCGAGGGAAGCTCACCCCAAACTGGGAAGGCCCGTATGAGGTCAAAGAAGTAGTCCGGTCCGGAACTTATTACCTCAAGGAGCTCGGAGGAGCAGACCTCCCACGACCACGGAGCTCAAAAAACTTACGAATTTATTACCGATAACTTTATTTTAAATAAAAGTTGCATATCTACATGTCTCCCCTCTTGGCACTAGCTTATATCGACAGGGCAGTCAAAACAAACTGTGTCGGAAGCAGGAGGAGAACTTCGTCTCGACAAAGTCGAAGGTCCGATTCTCTTTAGACCGGATGGGGGGAGAGGTCCTGCAACGTCCATATGCGCCCCCACAGCCCTGTTAGTGACAGGAGGAGAACCTCGCCCTAACTTGAGCAAAGTCGAAGGTCCGGTTCTGTTTAGACCGGATGGGGTGAGAGGCCCTGCAATGCCCATATGCGCCCCCACAGTCCTGTTAGGGACAGGAGGAGAACCTCGTCCTAACTTGAGCAAAGTCGAAGATCCGGTTCTCTTTAGATCGGATGGGGGGAGAGGCCCTCAATGCCCATATGCGCCCCCACAGCCCTGTTAGGGATAGGAGGAGAACCTCGCCCTAACTTGAGCAAAGTCGAAGGCTCAGTTCTCTTTAGATCGGATGGGGGGAGAGGTCCTGCAACGCCCATATGCGCCCCCACAGCCCTGTTAGGGACAGAAGGAAAATCTCGCCCTAACTTGAGCAAAGTCGAAAGCTCGGTTACACCTAGACCGGATGGGGGGAAGGACCCAGCAACGCCCATATGTGCCCCTACAGCCGCGTTAGAGACAGGAGGAGAACCTCGTCCTAATCAGAGCTGAAACCTGTTACAACAGAAATAGGGGAAGAATCTTGCCCCGACATCAATTAAGGTCTGGTCATTCAAGACCAGATGAGAAAAAGGAGGACCTTCCCAGCGGCCCCTTCGCAATAAGACTCTGTCCCGACTCCTACGGGAGCTGGACTTCGTCCTCGACTTTGATCGCAAGAAGACTCCGTCCGGACTCCTACGGGAGTCGGACTTCGTCCCCGACTTCGAACGCTGGTAAGCTCCGTCCGGACTCCTACGGGAGCCAGATTTCACCTCTGACTTCAATTGCAGGTAGACTCCGTCCGGACTCCCACGGGAGCCGGACTTCGCCCCAACTTCACCTACGGGAGCCAGACTCCCGCAGCCCCACCAAGAGCGGAGGAAAAAATCCCACTCGAAAAAGAAAAGGGGAGAGGGGTTAAAAAGGAAAGCGATGGACTACGTCAGCGACGAATGGAAAACAAACAGCGTCAAAGATGCAGAGAACTCCGTCTCAGCAAGGATTGGGGTTCTTATCAAGAACCTCCGCTTTCAAGGAAGCTTTCAATGCAAGCCCGAGATAAGACGACTTCCTCAGGGTGACGGAAGCTCAGACCTCCGAGCTCGAGCCCTGATGGGGGGCACCAAACCTGAGCGACCCCATACAAATCTGCGGCCACGGACGAAAAAGACGGGTCGATACGATGGCAATCGGGTACCTCCGAACGATGCAAAAGCCGAAAAGAAGCTCGGCAAGCGACAATTCAACACATGAGTAAAAGAGGTAGCAGAAAATTCTCTTCTCATATTATTCATCAAATATGCATTATAGAGCCATTAAGGTTGAGAGAGAAGGATAACTGAAAGGCGAGCCGACGTGACAACAACCGGTAACCTCCGGACGATGTCAAAAAAAAAAAGAAGAAAAAAAAGAGAAGAAAAAGAAGAAAAGAAGAGAAAAAGAGAGAAGAGAATACAACAATAACAATGGTAAAGGAAAGAAGTTCGACAGGCAACAATTCGACGCAAAGTGCGGACGAAGTAACAAAATTTTCTTCTCATTTTTCGATTAACAAGATGTACGTTGCAAGACCTGGAGGGCCAGAAAAAGAAAATATTATTACAAGACTCGAAAGGGATACACCGGAGGCCACTTCAAGCTGTAGACTTCTCTTCCCGATTCTGTCCTTCCCAGTAGCATTTTTCAGTACGTGTGATAAGCCTCTCGGCTCTCGCCCCCCGCCTCGTTCCACTCCATCTTTGAAATCCCAACCTTAGGGGAAAAAGGATGGGATAGAATTCAGGGGACAGCAAAGGCAACGGCAGCGGCGACGACGACCTGCTTCAAGAAGAACCGGAGGTATCCCGGAGGCAGCGATGGCGTCGGAGATATGCGCCACCACCGTGTGCTCCACGACAACCACCGTCCTAGGTGTTCCGACAAGGTCGGCATGCGCTACTTCCACCGTCCCCGCAACAAGTTCTACTGCCCCACCGTCGGCGCCGACTGCTTTTGGTCCCTCGACCCCGACGACATCAAGAATCCCACCACAGCTTGTGACGATAACTCTGTCCCCTTGATCGGTGTCGCCCTATTCAGCTACTCCAAAATTCTCAAGCGGAATGCCCTCACCGGTTGTCCCCGTTATTAAACCCCTGTTGTTGAAAGAATTCTCCTTCGAGCCCCCTTTAAGGCGACGGGAACCCTCAGCGACAGTTTGGCAATCGGAGAACTCGCAGACCGCTGTTCTCCTCCTCGCACTCTTCCTGATCCGTGGCATCCTCTTGAGATTGGCCTCCGGGGCAGAGGCCCCGACGGGAGAACCCCTCGGAGAGACTCGGGGGACTGAAGACGGTGGAGAGCCGACGGAGATGGCAAAGACCGATGCGAAGGATGCTCGAAGTCGGAAAGGGCACCGATGGAGTGGCTGAGTGGCTAAGCTCTCAAGCGGAAGAAAGGCGTCGACCCTCAGGCGAAGTGAAGCCCCTGGAGGAAAGGCGGGGGCTTAAATAAGCAACGGAGCCTGGCGCAGTTATGGTGGCAGATATCCCTAGGCCAACCAGTACCCACCACATGTCCCACTCACCGCGGCATAGGGTTGACCGTTCGCGGACCATTATTGCATGATGCTTAGGATTACGTCCTGGTGGGAGTTCCGAAAGGACTCTTCGGGTCGTCCTAATCGGAAAAAGGCTTCAGCATGCGCGCATTAAATGCCAAGATTTTCGAGGGCGGTCGTGCGCAGAATTCAAGGAAACGACTTCGGCTGTGAAAATTTTCTGTATTTCCTCCGATCGAAACTTGAACTCGGAAGTAGGGGGACTGGTGTTGGGTGTTAAACCCCCCCAGCCGAAGTTCGTGTCAGGAGTGACCCCTCGGGGATTCTACAGGAAAGCTTCGTCCGGACTCCTACAGGAGCCGGACTCCGTCTCCAACTTCAACTACAGACAAACTTCGTCCGGACTCCTACGGGAGCCGGATTCCGTCTCCAACTTCGGCTGCGGGCAAACTTCGTCCGAACTCATACGGGAGCCAGACTCCGTCTCCAACTTCAACTGCAGACAAACTTCGTCCGACCTCCTACGGGAGCCGGACTCCGTCTCCAACTTCGGCTGCGGGCAAACTTCGTTAGGACTCCTACAGGAGCCGGACTCCATCTCCAACTTCGGTTGCGAGCAAACTTCGTCCGGACTCCTACGGGAGCCGGACTCCGTCTCCAACTTCGGCTGCGGGCTAACTTCGTCCGGACTCCTACAGGAGCCGGACTCCATCTCCAACTTCAACTGCAGGTAAACTTCATCCGGACTCCTACGGGAGCCGGACTCCGTCTCCAACTTCAACTGCAGGTAAACTTCATCCGGACTCCTACGGGAGCCAGACTCCGTCTCCAACTTCAACTACAGGTAAACTTCGTCCGGACTCCTACAGAAGCCGGACTCTGTCTCCAACTTCAACTGCAGGTAAACTTCATCCGGACTCCTACGGGAGCCGGACTCCGTCTCCAACTTCAACTACAGGTAAACTTCATCCAGACTCCTACAGGAGCCAGACTCCGTCTCCAATTTCAACTGCAGGTAAACCTCGTCCGAACTCCACGGGAGCCGGACTCCATCTCCAACTCCAACCGCAGACAAACTTCGTCCGGACTCCTACGGGAGCCGGACTTCATCCCCAACTTCGACTGCAGGAAGACCTCGTCCGAGCTCCTACGGAAGCCAGACTTTGCCTCCGACTCCAGCTACAGGTAGGATTTGTCCGGGCTCCCACGGGAGCCGGACTTCCATCCTGAATTCCTACTGAAGGTCTCGGTCGAGGTTCCTCGACAAATGATCCCCATCCGGACTTCCGTGAAAATCAGACTCCAACCGAACTTCAGCCGACAATTCTGGACCCCCTGGCAGGCCGTAGTAATGGTCACGACTCTGCTCCACTCCCTGCGGCGGATCCTATGCGGCTCCATTACTCCCTGGCAGGCCGCAGTAATGGCCACGATTCTGCTCCACTCCCTGCGGCGGATCCTGTGCGGTTCCACCACTCTCTGGCGAGTCACGACAACGGACGCCGCTCCACTCCCCGCAACTGATTCCACGTGGCGAGCCATGGTGACAGCCACGACTCCACCCCATTACTCTTCATGATAAATTCTTTTTGACCCCATACGGCCCACGATGAGGCGATCATAAACAGTCGCTATCAATCCGCTGCTTCCCCCGTCTATAAAAGGGGACCCCAGATATGTTATGCTCTAAGCTCTCATTTTTACCTAGAAACTCTGCTAAAATTTTCGTTCGAGCACTCCATTCTTGTTGAGGCAGAGAACTGACTTGAGCGTCGGAGGGTCTTGCCGGAGCAACCCCACCTCCGGTTTAGACTTCTTTTGCAGGTTCCGGTGGCGACCGCGACTCCCTCGACTCCAGCTTCTTCGACGCAGGCGGATTTTTGCACCAACAATAACTAAAATTTTTCATCGCAAATTAATGTTATTTGTGACGAAAATAGACTTTTCGTCGTAAAATATTATCAACGATGGTATTTTTTGCGACAAAATTGTAGTGACAGAATTTTCGTCGTTAATTATTATTAGCGACGAATTTGACTTATTAGCGACGAAAATTTTTCGTAGCTAATAACTTATTTTCTTGTAGTGAGAAGAGAAGGGAGGAGGCTTACTGGCGGCAATGACGATGACAGGGGCCGACCGGTGGGGTTGATTCTGATGGGATATCATACCTTAAAACCCCCAAAATAGACAAAAACAAGACATAAAGGAAGATCCGGATGTTCAGAGGGATGGCGAGGCTTTACAGGGTAGTACGATGATCATCGGAGATGGGAAAGAAGGAAGAAGGAGGTGGAGAAATCTAGATCGTGGAATCAATCGAGGAGGAGGGGTTTTTAAAGGAAAAGAATTGGAAGAGGATAGGCTGGATTTTCTTCGGATGAGATCGGATACCAGCGGTGTAATCGATCCAAACTCTTCCATCAACGCTCTGCCTTTATCATGTTCCCCTGTGGCCTTATCTCCCTCCCACAGCCATGGATTAGCAGAGTTCATGGTTCCCTTGTTTCACTCGAAGTTCTTTCCTTTTTTTTTTCTTTTGTGAGGGATTACAGTGAATCGGATTCTCACATAACTTCATCAATCTATGAAGATTCTAATGGATTGAATTGATAAAGTTTTCTACAATATTTTGGCATTAATTGACCAGACATACACCTAGAGCTGTCACGACGAGCCAGCCCGCCACAACCCGCCTCTAAATGGGGCGAGGCAGACAGGCCCGTTTAACTGATGGGTTGGAAAAATCTCAATCCGATCTGATCCGATCCGATCCGACCCGTCTTGGGCTACGGGTTAAACTGGCCAACCCGCCAAAATTTTTCAAAAAAAAAGTTCCGTAAAACAGCAATATAAATAGAGGAAATGTAGTACTAAAAAAAAAGAGGAAATATAGTACTAAAACAGCAAAATAAACAGAGAATGACAAGTATCCACATGTTATTTTTGTGGATAAAGAAAATATAGTGATCAAGCATAATGAAGTACTGGTAGATCGCGAAGTATAAAAATATGATTTGGAAGGTATTTGAATAGTTTTAAGATTGATATACAGTAAAACATCTGTAAAACAGCAATATAAACAGAGAAAATATAGTACTAAAACAACATGTGATACTAAAAAAAAAAGAGATGAGCCAGCCTGCCTCGACCTGCTCCGAACCCACCATGACTCGTCAAAAAAAAGAGGTGGGCTAGCTCGCCCCGACCTGTCCCGAACCCGCAACCCAAACAGGATGGGTTATTTAACCCGCTTTTAAATAGATTGCAAAAACATGAACCCAACCCGTCCTATTTACATGGTGGGGCGGGCTAATCCGACGGGTCCAATCTAAATTGATAGCTCTATATACACATATCTTAATATTATTTTTATTTTCTTCAAAAGCAAAAAAAAAAAAAAATCTCCCTTTTTTTTGGTGAATGAATGAACTTATTCTCATCTTTCAACCTCTGTAGGATAATTCATCACATGTGGAGATCTGTTCTCACGCTGGTGAGACAACCTTGGTTCACTAACTCAACCCTAGAAAAACTAGATAGATCTGCATGAGAAACTCCTCCCCCACCCTCTCTTTCACGCACCCATACCCCCACAAGTCGCCTTGGGAAAGGCATGAGAGATGAGACCTGACCCACTAAATAAGGTAAGGTAGAGGAGAAAGCAAGAAACGACACCCTCATCACTACCGTCCACCGGTTGCCTCCATGGTAAAAGAAGGAAGGTAAGAAACTAATAAATGGAGCCATACTGTTGCTGTCTTCTTTCCCTTGGTGGTTGTCTACAGCTAATCACGCGTTTTGACAAGTTCATCTATCTAGCAGAAATATAAGAATGCATTTTGATTTCCTCCAGTGGAGCTATTTTTTGCTTTGCTTTCTGAGATCTTCCAATCACTTAAAAGAAATTTCCGTGTGATTGCATTTTTTTTTTTTACCCCCCAGCAATCAATGAGGCTTGGACTTCTAAAACACACGGCGATTCCACTATTTTAGACGAAACACTTTCTCATGTTTAAATGTGATTACCATATAAAAAGATAAAGTAAAAACTCTCTGAAAATGTACCATATAAACCTGTAGAATGCGAATAGTTGTGTGTTTATGAGCGTGCATGCCTGCGTGCGTGCGAGAGAGAGAGAGAGAGAGGGTTTTGGTGTGGGGAGGCAGAAGAAAGAGTGACTGCATGGTGTGAATGGGGAGAAGGAGCTGTGGAGGAGTCAATGGAAATAAAGGTGCAGGAACTATCGTGGGATGGGATTTTTATGAGGTCCAGAAAAGGAAGGAAAGAAGAAGAAGAGACCAGGGGACCGGGGACGCAAAACCCTAACCCTAGTTTCCTGAATCAGAAACCCATCATATTCTTTTGGCACCTATATATATAGATCACTTATGACACTTCAAGAACCTGACATCGATGATCAAACCACCATTAACCACGCATTCCCTCATTTGGTCATGGGGCCCACATATACATCTTACCATCTCTTTTTCTTGGGTGTCGGTGATCCATTTCACACGTCTGATCGGTAGGTCCATGGACATGCATGTGGTTGAGAATTGGCTTTTTCACAACTCTTACTCTGAATAACTTGGAAGCTAATATTGCCACCAATCTTTTTAAAAACATGTTCAAATGGTATAATTAACTACTTAACAATTTATAAAAATTAAATCCATCAAAGAAAACTTTTCTTTCAAAAAAGAAACTACTTTATATTTTATTTAGAGGAGTATTTAGTCATAGAAGCGGATTAATCTTTTACCAGAGTCTTATCAACGTTGTGTTCTATATATAGCTGAACTTATGTTGGATAGGACAGCTTTGGATATTCATATTGACGAAAATCAACAAAATCTTCCTTCTTTCAGCAGTGTCTGATTAAGCAATTGACAAGAAAAATGCTTAAATGCTGGTCTCCTGAAGATTATTAACTGCGAGCGAAAACACTTGCTTCTAAGCCCACATATGGCCATTCTTTATTTGCCCATACCATATTACTAATTATATAGATGTCTTCGGGTTTATTCTAGCTGAGACCAAACCAATTCTACTACTACCAGTCCCAGAGACTGTGGGCCGATGTTAGAAATGTGGATTTTCTTTCATTTCCACCACGTTATTAATCATTTGAGGAAATGAACACAATTCCTTGTATCAACCCGCCAGTAATGTTGCCCACGACTAGCACTGTGACAATAAAGATCAGTACGTACCTTGAATAACTTCTCTTTCTTTTTCTTTTTTTTTGAGGGAAAGTAATATGAATAACTCAAATAATCTAATTTGTTTTGTTGTTACTGTAATCACAAGAACAACGCGATTAATCAAACTTAGGCTTGTCTATACCTGAATCCCATTTTTAACTTTTTTTTTTCTTTTCTTCTCTTCATCACAAGAAAAGCAAGTCGTTTCTCTTCTCGCAACAAGATAATGATCCTTTGGTAATCGCACCAGCAAAAAAAGATGAGCAACTTATTTTTCTGTGAAGGAGAAGAAAATGACCGTTATCCAGAATCATGAAAATGGTGTCTCAAATACAGAGACGTACTAGACTCAATTAATTACAAATAGAAGCACATAATTAAGAATAGATAACCCTGACATCCAGCAGAGACCAAACATTACAAGCTGAGGAAAGAAAGCAAATTGTCAAGAAGGAGCTTGAAAGCCATCAAGCATGCTTTGCAAACGCTTCTGCATAAACTCTTTCACCCTGTTTTTGTTTCCTCTTGCCATCCCTCTATTACATTCCTCTTTGGTCTTTATTCTGTTTTCTTCCATTTTTAATTTGACTTTAGATGGTCATACAGAAAGGAATTAATTATTTTTTCTAAAATATCCTTCTCATTTCTCGTCAATAGCATGCCTTATCAAATAAGTCGTCAATTAGACACTAACAATCACTTCATGGAAGCAAGCTTATTATTTAGCTAAGACATATATATCTCACATTAGATAAAGTGTGACATATCTTACAGACATGCTAAATGCTACAATTTTGTACCACTCAACCAGAACATTTTGGTTGTGGTTTGTAACCCTCCTACGTTTCTAAAGAAGGTACTTTGAGAGGACATCCCTAAGTCTATCTTCCTATTTTGTAAGGCAAAATTAGGTTAAAATGAAAGCTTACAGAATATCTTAATTTTCTTTGGATGCACACAAGTCTTGAGATACCTGTGAGTTAAATTTAAGATAACAATTCTGATCGTTATACTTCCTGGATTGTTTTGTTAGGGTCTTAAAGGCACAGGAATTGGTGTTAGGGCCTTCCAAGGCGTGGGTATTATCTGATCAGGTACATCTTTCAAGATTTTTGTGGCAAAGTACAATGGTTTAGGCTTTTAGGGATGTTTGAGGGAGTACTTGGAGATGCTACTGGAAATCTAGGGTTTTATGCATTGGAAGCTTGGGAAGACATTGAAGAGTGTGGTGTGAGTCATGCTAATTGAAATCTCTGACTCTTATCTTTCCTTGGCAGCGAAGGAATAATGCTGAATAGCCATCATCCCATGTGCTTGCAGCCTTTTATCAGGCATTGTGCGCTGTGTCTGTTTCCTAATGGGTCTAAGGTTTTGGCCAACATCACTCCTTTTCACTTGTGGCAAAGTCCTGGTCGCATAGGTCCTGCAATAGAGTTTCCATAAGAGGCAAAAACCAGGAAATTGGCAAGGGCCACTCAGGTCAGGGGCAGTTAGCAGTCCACAACAATGTCCTCTTTCATGACCCATTGGGAGGGCATGCAAATGGGACTTTGGCTTCTGAGAAATTACCATAAAGGCCACAAACCTATGAGATGTGGAACTTTTCTTGTTCTGAAGAAATGATCCAGAAGGGCTATATGTAATTTTAATATCCTTAAGTCATAAATTCAAAAGACTGACTGCCTCTCTCTCTTCTCATGCATGCATGCATGAAGATATATACAAGCTTTTCCTTAAGAAAAAGCCAAAAAAGAATATATATCTAGCTGGTGGAAGTATCCTACTTCCTCCATTTCCTCAAAAACAGAAAAAACCAAAAAAGAAAATATATATAAGGTGCAGCTTTAGCACTGAAACAATGAAAAAAAATAATAAAGCACTCTATTACATTGCATGCATTGATATGCAAGCAAGCAACAAGTGTGTATCTTCCATCCGCCCCTCCCTCCATCTCTCTCTCTCTCTCTCTCACGCACACACACCAACCCGGACTTGTAAAACAAGTGTAAAATCAATCTGTACATAGAAATCTGATGTTTTTTGTGGTCCTAAAAGGAGTGCATATTTGTAGTTTGCGTAGAATTAATGGGCCATCTTGGAGGCCATGATATTCTTCATTTATTACACTAGGACATTATAGAGGCCTTACATTTAGCTCTCTCTGTATGCCTCTCTTCCAGACCTTCAACCAAGCAAGCCATAGCAGGTGACACTCAACACATGATCTTCTCCCTTCTTCTCCTCTTTCATTCCTTTTACTCCTTTCCCTGCTTCTGCCACCTCTTGGTTTCAAAGAAAAAAAGAACGAAAGTATCATTTGGATTCTCTTAAACACAATTTTCTACTTCTGATGACAGTTCCCCGTGTCGACTAATCCCTTCTATAACCAGATCCAATTTAAGCTTATTTACTAATTCTAATACCTCTATTGTTTTGCTCTCTTCTGCATTCGATCTCTTATAGTTGGTTCTTTCACCTTAAACTAGGAATACTCGGCTGTCAAAAAGAGGGTAGTTTACCTTTTCTATCGAAGAACAGAAGAAGAGTTTATCAACACTCAACACTACCTATGGGTCGTGGAAAGATAGAGATCAAGAGGATCGAGAACCCAACTAACCGTCAGGTCACCTTCTCCAAGAGGCGGGGAGGGCTCCTCAAGAAGGCAAATGAGCTTGCGATACTGTGTGATGTGCAGGTTGGGGTTGTCATCTTCTCCAGCAGTGGCAAGATGTTTGAGTACAGCAGTCCACCTTTAAGGTTTCAAAGCTTAGGATCTTATCTTATAAATTTTTTCGCTTCATCTTTCGGATTTAATTTGTATTAGGTTTTCTTTTGATATATCTGACGTCTATGTATGTTGAGCGTTTGAATTCCATATGATCAATGCCTTTTCCCTTCATATATATCATGATACTTCAACAATTGACTGCAAGATTTTACGAAGGTATATCTGCACATAAAAAAACTTAATTGATATCTTGGTTCATAGCTTGGAAGCTTTTGGGTTTTAATCAACTTATGATTCTTAAATCCAGCTTTCCTCCATCACCAGGAAATAATAGTTTCTTCTTTAGTGAGATATGGATATCTAACCCTAAGCGTCTTCAAATTTGATAACCCTTCACTACGTTCACCCAGGAAATAAAACTCATTTATTTTTGAACGGTACTTTATCCTCATGATTACTGTTCTAGATTTGCTATTGATTTCTACCATCTACAAGCTACTGTGGTGAATTTGGCATGACCTTCACATACGGCTTGACTGCATTTCAATTCGTACCTTGTAGATGTCATTTGTCCAATATTTAAGAGAAGTTCTCTTTTCAAAAAAGTTTAACTTGAGTTTGGAGCGTGTAAGTTTGGCAATAGAAGTTCAGATATAAGACGCTTATATACTGTCCATTTGCACAAAGAGAGATGAAAAGGAAAAAATAGTTTTCTCTATACACTCACAGATATACTCGTAAGACAATTGCGAAGGATTTGAAATCTGATTACTTATCAATTATTGCAGACTTTGATAGAAAGAAATGTTTTTAGAGAAACCAAGATAAACCTTCCCTCATAATTACCTATAGATTTAAGCTTTCTTAAACAAAACGTCATGGATTTAATATAGGTGACATATTAAATATCTTGTTCAGAGAACTCTTAAAATATGACTTTATGTATCTGCCTGTGTATCTAATTCCCATAAAAAATGCCATATAACTGAAATTACATTTTGGAGTGAGATAAAACAGGATCAATCAGTAAATTTACGCAAGGAATATTACTAAATAATTCTTAAACTTTATTTGTCCAGAAAGGAAAAGAATGTTCGACTTTTTACATTTCTTTTATATCTTTAGGAAGTTTATGAACACCTAAAATTTCTTTCAGAAAAAATATCAAAAAAAGGTCAGCGGATAAGCATATATATAATTGTTTGGGCTGCTGGAATAGTACTGTTTAAGTCAAGCATTATGCACTTTTTTCCTGCCTTAGAGTGTGAGGAGGGTGAGTCTTAGTCATGGCAAGAATATTCAGTAAAATCGCATTCAACATGAAATTGGATACCTACTCTCTTTAATCATCATCTAATTATATGTCTTTCCCAATAAGTCTCTATTCCGACTTCAATATAATCTGATGGAAACTCATTAATAAGAAAAAAAACAACAATCCAGGAAGGTCATACCTATTCTGACTTCAATATACTCTGATGGAAACTCATTAATAAGGGGAAAAAAAAAAATCCAGGAAGGGAATTCCCATATGACCTTTAATATAAGTACTCAGAATTGTTTATCATGCAGTGCACTCAAAATATTGCTTATGAAATTTCTCTATGATTAAGCTAATATTTTCTTTTATACCTTTAATGTGCACATTGATACTATTCAAAATTAGCCTCGAGAAAAAAATTATATATTCTGAATTTTGATTCTTCCCACGTAGAACTTCTAGGTCTTGCCTTGCGATTCTGATTTTGTTCGTTAAAATAATGTTCAATAATAAAAGTAGAAAATAAGATAAATTTAAAATTTTCATATTAAAGAGAACATATTGCTACAAAAGGGTAAATGGTTATCTACTAGCAAATACCGAATGAATGATTCAAAATACAATATAGAAGAGAATTACATCTGCTTCTACTTTCAAAGTTTAATCTTTCTTCCTAGATTTACTACATCAAGATCTTTGTAAAATGGCTTGGAAAGGGATTTTTTCTCCTCAAAGATGGTAGCATTATAATCACATGCATGTTCTGTAAATCAGATACAAAAATCATTGATCATGCATGTTTTTCATTTCACAAGTAGTTTGTGAACCCTTCCAATTGAGAGAAGTGTCAATTAGAAGTTTCTCTACAATGTAACTACCCACCTCCGCAGCCTACTATTCATGTTTATAATTATCCTCTTTAATCCCTATTGTTATTGCATTAATTGTTGGTGTATTGTTATTTACACATATACATAAAACGCACAACACAATAGTATAGCATATAGTTTCAGATTTTTCCTTACCTTGAATATCTCCTTCAAAGAGAAAAATTGATAATTATAATTTCTTGCATTAGTGTTCATGCGATTTGTTTTTTTTTTTTTCCCCTTTAATTTTTATGTAAAAGGGAGGGAAAACCCACTTGTTTACTAAAGATTGAAAAGTCATAAATACATTAAGTCATTCACTGGCTCTTATAAATATCTATTACTTCTAGGCCTACTATCATTATGAAATGCATTATTAATTGGCACATTTGCTTTCAAAACACTTTTTGAGCCACTAGACTAATGAAGGAAAAAAGATATAGTAAATCTTTTTGTTGATAATTTTTGATCACATAGAAAATGTTCTTATCGAAGTTGTCAAGATATAGACAACAAGGAAAAGTTAACACAATTAATAAAATAAGATCAACATTAGATTGTCTTAAAAAATAATTCATAAAAACTTTAAGCAAATCAATGGGATGCTATTCTCCTAATAGTTAACGAGCTTGAAGTCAAACTCAATTACAAGTGGCCATTTACGATCATTTCTCCCTTGCAACTAAGCCTGAAATACGGAACTTAAGTTTCCACTTCACCCAAAAAGCTGATATTGACTTCATGTTAAGGAGCTCCAAAGTCAAGTTTCTGTGGCATTTAATGGTACTTTAAGACTCTCCTACTCCCTCCCCGTCACAAACATCTATTGATAATAATTTAATGATGAATTTAAGGTCTAAAACTTACACTTATTATGGATCAACTTCCTGCAAAAATTAACAAAAGAGCAAACCTTTCAATTCTTAGAACTCAAGAATTTCATGCTTGTAGCACTCAAGCAGAAACAAAAACATCCCAAGTTGACAAGAATATGAACTTATATTGAATCCATAGTTTACCTATTAGTTTGACCATGGAATGTTGTAGAAAATGCAATTCAATTTGTTTCTACTTTTATCCTTAGTTTTTTTTTTAAAATAACAATTTTACACAGTGACATATATAAGAATTTGGTACTCGGAAATTGCAGCTAATTACTAATCTCGCATAATGTTTCAAAAGAATAAGTCACCCTTCTACATTGTGTTATTTACCTTTTCGTCTTAGGATGAAATATAATATTCAGGAATTAATGCACAACCACAAAAGTGAAACCAACCCCTCAGCAGTCCTATGTTGTGCTTAATTCTAGGCTAAAGTGGTTAAAGTGGAATAAGACCCCTTTAACTTCTTTATTCCACTATAACTTGCCAAAACAAGAATATTAGTCCTTTTCTTCTAAGGGCAAAATAGATAATTCCAAAAATTCATTATTTTTTGGTTGAAGAACAAATAAATTGATTTACTTTGATTAACTTACTCCACAGGCAAAAACAGCCTTAGGTTCACAAAGCTCTTTATTATTTGGGCACTTTTGAACATGCTTACATAAAACTCTACTCATAAAGGGTATCTACGATGAGCCCAACAATTTTGCCACTCTAGCTTAAGCATGTAAGTTTTATATAATATCATGATCTTCTAATTTTTTAGCATCCATTAACTTAATTCTTTAAAATAATAATGGTATGAAATCCCAAAACTTAATCAAATGTACCACTTCTATTAACTAAAGTTGAATATATTTTGCCAAAAGAAGTTAATCAGTACCATTATCTGACCTCATGCAACAAAAATATGTCATACGTTTACACACCTGTGGATCCATTCCATTTGTCCAATTCACGTCACCAGATAGCATCTTAGAACATATGAAATAAATTTTCTTAAAAAATCAAAGAGATTAAAAATGGAAAACAACAAACAAAATATTCTAAAATAACTTTTGAATACCCTAGAGCTTATGTCCACTAAATATACAAATCAACACACATGAGTCTATTTGTCACATGAAGTCAAACCACATACAGTTTATGATTAATTTTAATCCACTTCCACATTGGGTTGTATTGGGATTCATGTTGCCTAGCCAAACTTATTACTTGCCTACAAATGCTTATGGCTACAAAAGTTTGCTAAAGACTATCTTTAATTTTAACTAACCTGCAAGGAATTGGGTCTACTAATTCCACTCACAGTTTTACTTTTAGTCCACTTCCACTTTGGGTCTCATAATCTTATAGTGCCTAACCAAACGTACTTGCCTACATACTAAGGTTAATTTTAACTAGCTTGCAAACATGCTGCATTTGGGTTCACTAGATCTCTCTTCCACTCTTAGTTAGGGGTGTGATCAGTCCAAGCTTGATTGAGCCCTGGTTTGATGCAGCTTGGTATGAAATTAGTTTCAATCTAGAAAGTTTAGATTGAGCTTGATTTGTGTAACATTATTTCCAACCAGATTTGAGTGTAATTTCAAACCAACCTGAAACAAACCTAATTTATAAGCTTGAAAATTCTAAATGAAGGTAAAAATTAAATCAAGCTCGTATGAAGCTTGGTTTGAAGTTGAATTAACATTTGATTCAAGCTTTGGCTTAAATTTCAATTAATGGATTCTTAAATTAATAAATATTCAAGCTTCTTGAAATGACCCTAATGCTGTGGACTGTTGGATTATCATTATTTTCTTTGCAATTTTCAGACGATCAATTAACATGTTTTTTAATCCTTCTCCTTGTTATTCATGACCTTATTACTTTTCTTTCTAAGAATATAATGGTAGAGAGCTTAATATTATACTTTTGGATTTTTTTTTAAATTCTAATTGATCAGCTTAAATTCATCTACATTAACATGTTTTTTAATTCTGCTCCATGTTATTCATAATCTTACTAGTTTTCTTTTTAAAAATATAATAGGAGATAGATGTTACAAGTACCTCATTTATTTACTTTCATTTTCCAATTATTTCATGTTGTAGCATGCATCAAATTATAGATAGATACCAGAGAGTTACTAACACTCGCTTTGAGGAGATTGATAACCAGCAGGTATGGAATTCATTCCTCAAAATTATCAATAAATTATCTGACCCCACATATTTACTCGTTCTTCCTTCCCCCATCAGCAAATATTTTGTGAGATATCAAGGATGAGGAATGAAAATGATATGCTTCAGGCTAGCATGAGGCAGTACACTGGGGAAGACTTGAGCTCTATGACCATGAATGACTTGAATCAGCTCGAACAACAGCTGGAGTACTCGGTTAACAAGGTTCGAACAAGGAAGGTAATATGGTTTCATCTTCTAAGTGTCACATTATCCCTTTGAAGTGAACTTGGTGTTTATTAGCTTAATAAAAGCTCAACAGCTTAGTTCAATATTACATAATAGCCAAAGTACCTTTTCTTTTGAATGAAGTTGCATCAATATATTTTTTTAATGATAGCAAAGGGGGAAAAATTTCGGGGTAGCTCAGTTATAGCCGACAACTTTTGTTAGATTAGGAGGTAAGTGTCTGAGCTAAGCTATTTAACTTTTACTAGTGTAGCTCCCGTTCAGATACACAACGTTTTTGCAATTTGGATATCAGGAATATTTGGAGCTAGAAGTGGAAATGTATCTACTAAACTGGGAAGTTTGCTGAAGCCAAGAAAAGAATTTTGAGTTTTTAAAAATCTGAGAAAAATGTAGAGCATATACACAACAGGTTATATGTTTAACTATTCAATTAGACTTCCTGTATGCAGATAATTTGTTAATAATCATAAGAATAGCTGACGGTTTTTTCAAATAATACTGAGATTGTTCTAGTGTAGCATGTTGATTCTTGTTCACCAACTGATATATATAATTAAGCACAAAGGGCCAGAGATCTCTTAACTTGACAGATCAGGGGAATAGTATGAGAAGTTCTCAACATGCTAAAGACAAGGAACATTAAGAAATAAATATCCATTGTTTTATTTATTTATTTACGTACAAGTTTTCTCTGTGCTATTCTTGCAAGTAAAGAGCTGAGCTAATACTATTATTACCTTTCTTCCTCTCAAAAAAGATGTGTACAGACTCAATATTCGACTTAAAATATTAAGTATGATGGAATATATATGATCAGAAACATGTGTAACTTCCAAATTTTTAGACTGCTCTGCCAACCTTTATGTTCCCTTCCTTGTCATAGACGACATGCCTTCATGTAAGATAGCTTCATGTAGAATCATCACCCTTATGTTAAACTAACCATTGCAAGTAAAGCATCAATAAAATATTAAACTTTGCTCTTCTTCATCATTCTGTTACAGCATCAGTTACTGAACCAACAGCTAGATAACCTGCGGCGCAAGGTAATTGTAGCATCAAAGGGCTCAACTTTCATCTATTGTAACTGGAATAGATCTCAATAATTAACCTTGCTTCTTTGGCTTGTGAAACAGGAGCACATCTTAGAAGATCAGAACAGCCATTTGTACCGGATTGTAAGATAAAATTTCAACTAGTGGATTACCATCAGTAGTTGATGTTAGATTTACTTTATAGTATGAAGATTTCCTCAAAGTTACTATTCTCTTTGTTACAATATTTTGGTCATTGGTGTTAGCTATCAGAGCACCAGGCAGCAATGGAGCATCAGCAGGCTGCCATGGAGCACAAGGTGCCGGACGTGCCCATGCTGGAGCCATTCGGGTTGTTCTATCAGGATGAGCCATCGAGGAATTTGCTGCAGCTTTCGCCCCAACTGCATGCATTCCGTCTCCAGCCGGCGCAACCCAATCTGCAAGAGGCCAGCCTCCCAGGTCATAGTCTGCAGCTGTGGTAAGGACTATCTTATCTAGGGTTATAAATGGTTTGTATTCATATACCTAAATCTGAACCAAAATGGTTTCAAGTATTGATCATTTACTAGCCCAAACTTAGGAGAAATTATTGTGTACACCGCATGTACCACAAGGCCATACACACAGCCAATACGGGCCTATTCATCAAACATACATCTCAGTGTACCACCATAGAAGTGGTCATGATTGGCTGCGTACGACCACGCTGATGCACACAGTGTAGATAATAAAATTTTGGCTGATTTCTTTGGGTTTGGATCAAAAGGTTCAAATTTCTACCGTTATGGATTATGTTTAGGTTGGTGGAAGTCCTAAAAAAATTTTTGACTCTCCACCTGAGCGAGTCAGAACATGACCAAAATAAAACCAATGCAAACCATTCCCACCTTAACTAGAGTTGAGGGGTGGGGTGGGGTACTTGGAGAGGGCCAGCTCCCACTTGTGTGGCTTATATATTACCTATAGAAAAAAAATCTACGTGCAGTCATAATCTTCTTAATCATCAATAACAACACAAGTTAGTGACGACATCATTACCTTTCATGTATTGGCCCATGACATTAATCCTAATAATAATTAGCATTCATCATCCCACATAAAGTGTTTTATTACAATCTTGCATTGCAAACATGTGCAGATCTCGAGGTGGAATACCTTGTGAGATTTGCAAAGAAGTGGTGATGGGCAGCATTGGATTCACTGAACAAATGATGCAGTATTTTGCTTTGTTTTTTATGTAGTCAAGTAGAGAAGCATTTGTTTGAGCTTTGGTTATTGTGCAACCTAGTTTACCTGCAGCTTCTTCTCATCCATATGGCTTGACTTGTTGCATGGATTTTTTAACAGAGTCGCGAGCTCCAAGAGGAAAAAATGAAGCAGGTGAAGAGAATCTGAGAATGGATATCATCATCTCTCCATTAGATTTATCTATATCTTATAATACAAACTGAGGACTAGTCCTTCTCTTTATATTTATGTGGTCTGGGAGTCTGTGGATTTCGTATATTTGGTTGGTTTATAATATTATATGCTTCAGTTGGAAAGGATGAAACTATTCATGCTCTGTACGTGGTTTAGCTTAAATGTGGATTATATATAAATGTGTACTCTACGGCTTTATATGGGAGTCTCTATTCACTCCCTCGTGGTAGGTATAGGATAAAGAATGTTAGGTAGTAATGTGGGATGTTGATTACGGAAGACATGTGGACCTCTAAGTGTCACTTGGCCATATTATTATGAGCAAAGCCAGCTAGAATAATGAGCATAACAACTCATTTAAAGAGATTTAAGGAGATTGGGATTATATTAGAATTCATGATCACCTAAGAGTATAATTATCTATCAAGTGGGTGAAGGTGAATATTGCAATTTAAATTGGATGAAAGTTTCCACTTTGAAGGATACAACGGGCTCTTACTTGCTTTCCAATACTTTCTTTTGATATAAATTGTGCGGTACTTGGGATATAGTGATTACAGGTGGTGACAATGTGATATTTTAATAATTGCTGGCCCAATGGGTCACATATTTGTATTCTGTTCCCAAAATATGCCAATCTTTTATAAGAAAAAAAATATGCCTTCAAATTGTGCCACAAGTAACCAATTTGAACAATAAGCATTTAATAACTTGAAAAAAATGTTGTTGAAAGCCAGGTACAAACATCCATGCATGATCTAATATTAATTTTTCTTCTGTCGACCCGACTAGATCGATAGAATAAAATTTTATATACCAAATATTATTATATATACCTAAAAATAATATTTTATATAAATAAACCAGATAATTACTTCGGGCCGGTGCAGGTGTATCTAAAATCTTAAAACGAGATTTGATTTAAAATTTTTAATTGGTCTGACTTTGGACTCATACCCAAATTATGAGGGGTAACAAGTTGGAGGGTTGGAGTAACGGACAATCACACTTATCTATTTTAAAAAGATGAATCTACTCACAAATGATGGATTTGGGCTATATAGAGACGAAGATGGTTTTCTCTACTATTTTTGAAAATATCCTTCTCCATGTTTTATTCGTCAAGTGAATTGAATCTATCAAGACCATGTGAGAGAGAAATATCCAAATACCCGTGAACTATAGGAAGGCCAAACTCCTCCTTTGTATCCATGTCCCACGGTTTCATTCATGGACCAACAAATTGCAATGCATAATATGCGTCCAAATCAGATTACACTTATGATATAGCCAAACCGTCGCGACTCGATTAAGTTGAGTCAAAAATTAAAATTAATATCTTCAAAAATGAAATGAGCTTTGGTCATATTTAAAAAAAAAAAAAAAAAAGCAAATCTCATCCGATCTTTGTCGAACTTTGTATGAGTCAGTTGAATCATGAGTCAAAAAATCAGTCACGAAAAAACCCAATTTTTATTTGATACATGATTCATTTAAGTAAATCCAATTTGATACCTTTCATTTTTTTTTTTCCTCCTTGATAGTCAATATATAAACCTTGATTAATCAAAGCCAAAAGTCCTAAGAGCAATTTAGCCCTTAGTTAGAATTAAAATCTCTTAATTCCTTGTCACCCTCCTTCCACCACGTGTAGGTATTTAATGCCTGGGTAATTCAAGATAAATAAAAGGTCATAGCCTCGTACAGCAAACATCTCACATGTAGAGGGAGACATGCGATTGCATCCAAGTCTCCTTTTCCAAAGGAGGGTGGAAAGTCGGAGAGGAAAAAGAAGAAAAAGAAACGCCCATGTACTGCTGCGGAACCATCGCTTCTGTCCCACCCGAAGTAACTCACCTCTTTGATGCCCAGACAAACCCAACCCAATCCAAAGCTCTCTCGGTCCTCCCCTGAGGCTTGAGTGTGGGGTTCTTTTCCGTTGTTCTTTTCCCCCTTCGCTCTTGTCCGCCAGAACCACTTCACCCGAAAGGGAGAAAGAAACCCCGCTGCCCTTCGTGGGGCCTCTCGAGCTCCCTTTCTTTCTCTCTCTCTCTTCTCTCCGCTGGGTTTTCCCCCCTTTTCATGCTCTGATCCGAGGGATCCAAAGAGGACGCCTTGGGTGCAGTCATGGTGAGACGCCATGGATGGCAGCTCCCGGCTCACACCTTCCAGGTAGTGTTCTTTTTTTTTTTTTCGGGGAGATTTCTTGTGGGTCGGATCTCCACTGGCCTTTGGTGGCTTCAGATTGGAAAAAGTTGGAATCTTTAGTATTTTTCTTTCTAGGTTTTGTTGTTTTTATTCTTGATTGCTTCTGGATTTTACGGGTCCTTCATGGAAGAGTTCAGTTCCTATTTCCTTTTAGAAGTTGCATTTTTTTTTGCTTTCTTTTTAACTTTAATTAACCCAACATGGTCGCAAATCCTCCAGGTTTTCTCCTAGGGTTTTTGCTTCTTATTTTTGGTTACCCTATCAAGTTCGTGATATCTCTTATGGGTCGCGCTTGCTTTTTTTCAGAAGTATTTAGCTTTTCATTCCTCTGGTTTTTGGGGGAAACCCACATTGTTCTGTTTCCTAGATTTATTTGTCTTCCTTATCGATACTGGTCATCTGTGTTTATGTACTCTGGAATGGCGTCGGAAGGGCTCAAATATGTTCAATGTCTCTTCGTTTTTCTTTTTTTAAAATTCTATGATGTGTTGCGTTCATGTTTCGCCATGTGGTTTATCATGGATTCACTGCAACAGTACACAGTTCATCTTTTCCTACATCCCATTTATTTTTGTGGTGAACCTGCATCTACTCTATTTCTTAATTCCATTTATATTTTTTGCTAATAATGAAGTCAGCTGTTTGTATATATTGCAACATGACATCGGAAGGGATCATGATTTCATCTTTTTTGTTACATTTTATCTTCATGGATATGATTCTGTATCTGCATGGATGCCCTTGACTTTCCAGTTTCAATGATTTGCACATGGTGTAAGTTCAATATATGTTTGGTGGAAGATGACATGCTTGATAATAGCGAATCTGTTGTTGCAGAAACTATATTTAGATGAGACGACCACAGATATGATCAATAAATTATTCAAATGGCTGTTATGAACTATTCGTTTGTTACTCACCCTAGTTTTTTGTTTTCAGTTGGTCAACAAAAAAATGATAGAAAACCAGAGTGCACAAACTGGATTACTGTAATTTAATTCGAATTTTCAGAACCCATGGTCAAGATTTTAAAGTTAGAGGACAAAGCTAAATTAAAGAGTGTATACAATAATAATAATAATAATAATAATAATAATAATAATAATAATAATAACAATAATAATAATAATAATAATAATCACATAACAAGACAAGCCAAAGAAAATCTTAGCCTCCCATAATCAAGGGTTTCTTGGGCTAATATCATCTTCATAGTTTGGTCTCTTGTTTACAAATAGTTAAGTTTTATGATTCTCCAGGAAACATGAGTAATGATGCACAATTCTGGCACCTATTGTAGACATACATTTCAGCATGTGTTTAGTCTGATGAATAGGTATCCTCATAATTAATTTTTGTTTGAGCTTGGAAAGGAACTGTGCATAAATGACAGTACATGGTACAAGACTTTCAAATTGTATATTCTTGTGCCCATGTATTGGAGAGTCTAGGAAATGTCTGTTATTGCTTCTGCTTGTTAAAATGCTCTGACAAAAGAAAACCCAGAAGCTAAGTTTCAAGCTTCCCCTGAAAATGCTTTTTTCCACTTTTCTTTCTTGTAGAAGCACTTGTTAGATGATACTACCAAAAACCTCTTTTTTTTTTTTGGGGAAGCAATTTATTGCTTTAAAGTCATTGGCAAGAACTATTGTGATATTTATCATAATTCTACATTGTTGGTGGAAAGGAAATTTTGGATATTTGCTGATTGCTTATCTTTTCTGATCTTGTTATCTTGCCTTTCTTTTGATAGGTTGTTGCTATCACAGTGTTCTTTCTTCTGGTCGTTGCATTCTATGCCTTCTTTGCACCCTTTCTCGGTAAACGCATATTTGAATATGCTTCCATTGCTGTTTACACTCCTGTGGTATGTGAACTCTTCGTACCTTGAGGAAATCATAAATGCATGTGTATCCTCTGTTAATATGATGGGTCTAGTTCTAATACTATTGATGCTTTATTTCTCGTAATCTTATTTCAGGCACTCACAGTTTTTATCCTTTATGTCCGTTGTACACGTATAAACCCTGCTGATCCTGGAATTATGTTCAAGTTTGATGATGAGTTCATCAATATACCAAAAAATAATCCTGGGATGCCAGACATAGGTTTACCTGACAATTATTATAATAATTCAACTGGATCACATTCTTCTCCATCATCAGCTTGTAGAAGCTCTCTGGATGGTAATCCTAATAAAAAAGCTTCACCTGGAGGAGATGTGAGGATAAATATCCCAGTGGGCCCACCGAGAAAAAGTAGGTCTCATTGCTGCAGATTTGGAGGATTTATCTGTGCATTATTTGTAAAAGAAGACTGCCGCAAACCAGAAACCACTGAACATCAAGCTAGTGTGGAAGATGCTTTGTTCTGTACATTGTGCAATGCTGAGGTAAAGGTTATTGATGATATGAATTTAATTGATGGAAGGTCATTGATGGTAAATCATCAATTCCATTCATTTTTGTGCTTCAGTAATACATGTAAGATATCTTGATATGTCAAGCTAAACTTGTCATTTCAAACATCACTTATATTAAGGTTATATATATGTCAGTCACAAGTGGAGACAGTAGATATCTGAAGATAATTCTTATCTATCTTCTCTCTTACAATTATTTGAAACCTATCATAGCAATAGACTATAAAATGTTCCCAAGGCACATTTTAATCTGGAATTATCAAGGGCATTACTTACCATTTACCATATTCACTTGAAATATTCTACCAAGTTTCTTAAGGGTTCGGATTTGGTCATATCATCCTGACAATCTATTTATTTTGTATTTCTTTTTAAATGTAGGAAGTCTTGTTTAAATTCATTTTTAGGGTCTGCTGCTTTTCTATGTATCTTTTTGTTTGTCTTGTTGTTTTCCTCCATTTCCCATATTACTTGGCTATGTGCATCAGGTGCATGTGCGTGTGTGTCCAAGTGTCGGATCCTTCTAAAATCTAACAAGTTCTTTGTATGAACCCATACCCAAGTGTTATACCAGTGAACATATCTAAGTGTTGGGTTCAGGTACTTAATGTTAAACAGAATGGTCCAGTTTTTTTTTTTAAATATTCAAACTTTCTATATTTGTACTTCAGTAGCTCAACACTTTATCTTTAACACTTGACACCTGTTGTGTCTTATTCTTTCAAGAGGTCAATCACCTATATTTGTTTTGATGTCTGGTTATCCACCGTGCAAAAAAATTAGAAGTTTATTGAATCTCATTATGATGTATGATGCCCTTGTCCACAGATTCATATGAGCTTTATAGCTGCTAATGCAACGGGAAAAATATTTACTTCAAAAGTGGTTATCTTTTTTTTTTTCTTTGAGAGGACAAAAATGGGAAACTTATTTAATTCAAAATTGATAATATATATATATATATATATATATATATATATATATATATATATATTTTTTTTTTTTTTTTTTTTTTTTGAGAAGATAAAAATGATGATGTTATGGGGCAACTTTGCTTGTTAAAATGCATGGTTATTCCTTTACTCTGTCTAGTTAGATTGCTCTAAGGTAGCATTTGGTTGCGATATAAATTTTGAGGGAAGAAGGAAGAGTTTTCTGGGTGCTGTGGAAAGGATGAAGTTATTTCATGGGATAAAGGTCTTTTGGCATTTGGTTGAAGGAATAAGTAGGAAGGGATAAGTGGCCTTAATGCACATAGGATTTCTTGATGATTTGGATTTTATCACAAGGGCAAATTACCCTCACTTTTCTGTGTATTTAAAGAGTGGATAGGTTCAGTTGAGGGGTAATATTGGTAATTGGCCTATTCTGTGGGAGAGTGTAAGGCTATCTTCATTGGCTTATGATGCAAGGAATAACCCTATTCTGCTAGGCCAAAAGGCCTTTGGCAAAATAAGTGGGGGAATTGGGGAATGCCCTGATCACAAGGTGCTGAAGTGGCTGGAGGGGGAGGGGTTTAGCATCCATAGTTCCCTTTGTCTGGGGAGGTTTTTGTGAGGGAATCATGGAGAAGCATTCCAGCCCACCATGCACATGCACAGACGCACACACTTATTCCTCATCGTAACATTGCCTAAGATTTAGTCTGGTATGACTATATGATTGAGGACATGTGGTTAGAGTTAATGTTCTTAACCTTATGTTGTTGAGCAATGTACTATGACAGTAGTATGCATCTACTGGATATTATTATCAATGATTATCTCTCCTTAAATAGTAACTGGTGGTAATATAAAGAGGTGGCTTGCTTGTTCATTTATTACTACCAAACGAAACTGTATGTGATCCTTTTAGTCACTCTCTTTAGAGTTTTAGACTGCAATATGTCAATATCTTGCTCATTCATATGTGGCATGCTCAACTCTGAAGAAGAATTTAATGATATTTGGATTGGTTTTCAAAGAATCATGTTGCATTAAAAAAAAAAAAAAAACTCATTTTCGAAGACATGACAGAATTCAAGGTTGTTGTACTAGAAAAATTAACTTGAATTTGTGGATGAACATCTGAGTGAAGAGCTGTTTTGGCAGTTCTTCATTTGTTTCTATTTGTTTGGTCTGCTTATGCATTGGAGGATCTGACAGGATCAGTAGTTTAGGGTTTACCCTTTTCTAGTTTTTGCTTTCAATCTCGGAAAATAGGATTGAAGCGAGTGATGTGGTGGACTGGAGGAATTAAGGAAATTTTGTGGGGCTGATGCCAGAATTTAGTGATTGGTTATGGGTCCTGGGAAGTTAGAGGTTTTAGGACTATCAGACCCAGAATTAAATTTTAAAAAACTCTGCAGATTTCTGCAAATCCTGGGATTTGCATGCTTTGATGGGTTTGAGCAACTAAACAAGTAATATTTAAAATTGGGTGACAAGTTGGAATGATAAGAAACTATGGGTATTTAGTTGATTAGAAGTGAAGGGTTAGATGAGAGAATGAAGAATAGTTTTTTTTTTTTTTTTGTGGGGGGGGTGGGGGGGGGGCGGGGATGAAGAAAAAGGGAAGAAAGAAGGAGAAAAGTAGGCACCAAAGGAGGTTGAATCTGGCTTAAAAAATTAGTTTTTATAAACCAAAATATTCAGCATACACCACTCTTTTAACCAGCCTCGTAGGCTTCTTAGATTTATTTGAACTTATAAACTTGTCCAATTTGAACTTGTAAGGTACAGTATATAATATAGCAGAGAAGTACTTAAATCCCAGGTATTAGAGTTCGATTGGAACTCTTAATAACTAAGTAACTAATCCCCTGCATGAGCAACTAAAACCTTTCTGTAAATTATGAAATTCAGATTCCCATGTAACACCATATAGAAAACATCCAAAACTAAAACCTGGTGACTTAAAGACTCTCTCAACCCTGTATATATTATATTATATGCATGTATTTCTATGTATGTTTGTATCTGTGTATCTATATGATATGTGTATCATATGTATGTATGTGTCTAGGAACTGATCCACCAATCGTGAAAACAGTGCTCCTAAGATAACACTAAAAGAAACCTCATAAGAAGATTCAGGAATATAATAACATTTAGAAGCAGACTGTTTTTTTTTTTTTTTCCTTTGCTATCACTTACCCCTAATAGTTAATGTGATGATAAACTAACCATCTTGCCTTGACCTTGTCAACCTTAACCACCATATCCAAGTCATTAGTAATTGAAAAGAAAAAGGGGGACGGAACAAAAGAGAACAAATATATAAGCTGCAGCACCTCTCATCAAAAGCAATGATGTAAATTAACAGCACCTCCTAGTTCTTGTGGGAATATCCAAACAGGCCCTTGGTGATTGAGGAAGTGCTCTTGAATTGCTTCCTCATCTAGATCTTTTACTATTTTTGAGTTATTGCCTTATAAGTTTTATATTCGCATCTATTTAACACACTGGTTACCTCATAATAATTAAATGTACTACACCTGTTAATAATTTGACACACTACATATACGTGTTAGTCAAATGACTTTGGATTATACATACATACATACATACATACATACATACATACATACATACATACATACATATATATATATATATATATATATATTAAAATGGAGGCATTGGCCCCTATCTGCCACGTGGTTAGTTCTTCCGCAGGCACCATCTGCCACATGTTTAGGTGTTATTTTTTTTTCAAGGTCGCTCGCCCGCTCCTGCCCGCTTCGTCAAATCACGTATCTCCACCGCCCACTTCTCCCATGATCGCTGGCATGCTCCCACTCCCTTCATCGGATCACGGATCTCCACTGCCGATTTTCCCCATGGCTGCTGGCATGGGCTCCTCTCCGAGATCGTTCGCTAGCCATCTGCGAGCACTTCCATGGCACCGCCACTTGCTTCGAGTGGCTCGAGAACCTTTGTGCTACACTCACCCATCTCCCTTGCCCCTTCCCACCATCCCCCTCCCGGTTGGAGTCGATGGTGGAGCGTTGATCCTGGAGCCTCTTCACCTCTCCTGACTTAGTGGCCTCTCGCTGGCTCCCTCCCCCTTCGTCGGATCATGGATCTCTATCGCCTACTCCCCCCACGGTCATTGGCAGTGGCTGCTTGCCTACTCTCGCCCCCTTTGCCGGATCACGGATCTCCCCACGGCCATCGGCATGCACCCGTCCCCTTCGTCAAATCATGGATTGGGTAGAGGTCCTCGATGACCTGGATCTTCCAGGTGGCACTGCAGTTAGCGGGGGGGCGAAAGATTTTGGGCGTGCACTCGCTCTCACAGTCTTCAAGAAGGAGAAGACGAAGATGATGACATCATTAACTACTGCCCCCACAATTTAAGAGTTGTCGGGTTTGATCATAAGATGAGGGATTGCTTAAGGTACTCTTTTATGTTATTTTATTAAAAAATTATGAAACAATCTATCTCTTCAGACAACTTTCGGGATATTTATGATGTTTTATCAAGAAGATGCTGTTAATGGGTTGCCTATTGGAGATTTTTAACTTCTCTATTATAAAAAATTTAAATTTTTTAATAAAATTTTAATTATTTTTAATATATTTTTTGAAATGATTTGAATTTTTTAAATTCCTTTCTTAATAGTTCTATGTTAGATAAATAAATGTAAGTACATTTGTGTTTATTGATATATATTTCTTTCAAGCTCATATTGAGCTCCAAGACTATGGATTGGAGACCATACGTGCTCTTGCAGTTGGCTGGAAGCCTCCATTTGACATGTATATCTATCTCGGTGGATGAGTTGGAGGATGAGGCCAGTGGCCTTGTGGGCGGACTATTGGCCGACCATATCCTTGGAGACGGTGCGGGCCTCCAGAGCAGAATCGAGGCCCAGTCCATGGATGTGCGAGTAGACATCGATATGCTCAATTTGGATGAGGTTTCGGGTCTCCAAGAGCCTCTTGAGCTCTGCTATGGCAACGGAAAGGGGGAAGAGGGAGCGAGTTCTGAAGGTGGAGAGCAAAGTAGAGAAGAACGAATGCTAATATGGAAAGAGGGCGAGGGTTTTAGGATGAGCTAGATGGCAAGAGACCTATGGGGAGCTCCAAATTTAGGGAAAAAAATCAAATAGCTTATAAATAGCTTATAATCCATACTATGCACATATATATTTTTATTATTTTTTAAATACATATAAAATAAATATTAATAATTCAATAAAATAAAATATTTTTTCAAGAAAAAATAGCATCCATGCATGGCATGGGGTTATAAGCTAAAATGCTTGTTTCCAGCATTTGTTCCTAAAAAAATTTTGTTTAATGATCATAATTTGAAAATTTTTCCTTCTTGAGTTATGCACATCTTTACGTGCTAATGGTTTCCTTTATGCTGGACATCTACTAAATTAGAATCTGTTACATCTGATTTGTGTCTTGAATTAATAATGCTGCAGAACAGTTTGGTTGTCTATGGAGTAGTTGAGATATTTATGACTTCTTTACTTATTTATCTATTCATTACCTTGCAGGTCCGTAAGTTCAGTAAACATTGCAGAAGTTGTGATAAATGTGTCGATGGGTTTGACCATCATTGTCGGGTACTCTCTCCTTTAGTGCTTGAATTATTAATTTCTAAATTATCAATTGAACTGAAAGAATTTCATATCTTTGTTATACATTTGTCTACAGTGGCTGAATAATTGTGTTGGGAGGAAAAATTATATAACATTTATTTCCCTTATGGCCACCAGCCTCATTTGGGTATGCAGCAAATATGATGTTTTTTGAATTCTTTAGACTTGAGCTCCTCAGTTAGTTTGTTTGATCTTCAAACATTTTCTTTGCACCAGCTTGCAATTGAATGTGGGGTAGGCATTGCTGTTCTCATTCTCTGCTTTGTCGATAAAAAGGGTACAGACAACAGTATTAAGGAGAAACTAGGAAATGGTTTTTCTCGTGCTCCATTTGCAACTGTCGTGGTAAGTTGATGCTTCAAATTTTGTCCTGTTTTGTCAAGATGATTAATTGTTGCAGGTTTGTGGACCACATCCATCCTCAGTTCGCTGTAATGTTTTATAAGAAAGTATTGGTGGATATGTGTCTGGGGTTACCATTTTCTTGGGGGCACTAGGGAGGTATTATGTGCCACTATCTTTCCTTATTCCAAATGTTTGGAATCTAGTTTTGCCTCCCACCTCTATATCTGGACTCCAGTGTGAAGCATGTGTTCTGAGTAAACATCAGATTGCTACTTTTGATGGTTCGGAATAAAAAATTGTAGATCTCTAAGAGACCTTTTCAATGATTCCAAGATCACTAAAATCCAATATTTGTGCGAGAAGTTATGCCTTTAGGAAGCTTGAAGGTTCTATGCAAATTATGGCAGGCTTGAGTCATTTGTTCAAGCAGATCTGCCAATTCATGCTGCATCATATTTATCTCTTCTGCATATTTAAAACAGCATCCTATTTTATTTGGCATTAAAATCTAAGTCTCTCCCTCCCTCTTTTTCCCTCTCTTCCCCACCCTCCCCCCCTCTCTTTCTAATTAGATTGGTTCCCTGGGAAGTAATGATGCATTCTAACATTTCAGGTTGAATTGTTGAAGGTTTTCTCTTGCGCCAACACTGAGTATTTCTTGTTCATTTCCCCTCATCTTTTCTCCCTCTTCTTTAATACAACTAGATGTCAAATTAGCTTTTTTCGCATGAGAATTTGTGGGAGTAAGAGTATTGGGCAGTATGTTCATGAAGCATTGAAAGAATTAATAGTCCCACAAGTCAACATCTGGTCCAAAAAAGTCTGGTTCCGGTAGGAAAATGCTCAATATAGTGGTGGCTTTCTAATGTCTCCATAGCCAAGTTGGTTATTTTACTTTAATTTGTTTTAATGGTTCTGGTCATATTCACTTGGTGTTTTGTATAAACAAAATTTAAACAGATTTTGTTATTGGTTTAGACACTAAGGTTGCACAGCCCTGATATTAGCTGGCCTCCATGAGATCTTGCACTTGAATGATTGTTCAAGGTTGGAAATTTGTCTGCGAAGCTGATGCACCACTGAACCCTTATGGCAAGATGGAAAGTGACCAGGCAAATCTGCAATTAACTAGGCTTATATCATGAGTATTTAACAATCTGACTTATTAAATTATCACTAGGTCTATTACATGTACTGACTTTCATCCGCCACTCCATTTTTTCTCAGTTTTATGTCATCTTGCACTTATTGTACTTGGGATGAAATGGTGCTTGTGTCCTACAGTTGTTTGCATCTTATATGTGTATTAAGTATTGATAGGGCCAGTTTGCCGTTTGAATATTGTATGTTTTTAGATAAAATTTTGATAGCAAAATGGTTTGATGTTATTCATGGCATTGCAAATACCAAAGGAGCTATATTGCAATAATCAAGTTGCATTACACAATCAGCAGCTTGGTGTGGTAGAAATGAGAACGTGCATATTATGATAGACAAAGAGATGATCAGTAATCAATATAAGCTGGATGTGATGATATCTATAGCATAAGGGAAGAGAATTGCAGATAAACAGTTTGGCACTAGTTAGGTCATAGTATTTAGTGTTTTCATCAAGTCATCCTGCATATTCAGACTGTTTTTTTTCTTTTAACTTTGTTATGTGATTTGGCTGATGGTCTTGGAATGTGGATACTGATCCAACTGGAAGTTAGTTTCAGTCATAAGCCCTACCATAATAGTTTACAGATAGCATTTATGAAGGTGTAGATACTGCTCACTTTTGATACAGAGCATGCAAATTTTCTTTATTTTGCAGTACTCCTGTTCTCTGTTGTCCTTTCTCATTGTGAAGGAGAACTCGAGAAGTGTGCAAAAGACATCAAATATGAATGCCTTGTATTCTTATTTCTCCTAAAGAAACCGAGTAGCAAAAGTCTTTTGGCTTTATTGGCGACATAAATGTTCTCATAGTTTTTATAGAGATATTATTGGCTTTTGATATCTAATAGTTCTAAACTAAAATATGACTTCGTATCTTTTAGAAATACTTGTTGACTGTACAAATATAATCTTTTTAGATCCATTAAGAAAATAACACCTTTAATATTAGAAAACATAATTCTAAGCTTTTGTTTTGTAGGCCATATGTACTGCAGTGTCATTACTGGCTTGTGTGCCTTTGGGTGAACTCTTCTTTTTCCACATGATATTGATAAAAAAGGTTAGCTCAGCACCTGTGCGATCTTCTAATTAGCAATGAATCTGTTGGAACCAGTTGAATCTTTTCCTCTTGTTCGCCAGGGAATTACAACATATGAGTATGTTGTTGCCATGAGAGCTATGAGTGAAGCACCTCCAGAACAAGCAGATGAGGAAGGACAAAATGTTCTTTATTCGCCAACAAATTCTGCCACAACTGGTTTAAGTGTTGGAAGCTCTCTCGGCATAGGCCTGCAATATAAAGGTGTATGGTGCACTCCTCCAAGGGTATTTATTGACCAGCAGGTAAGCCTCTGCATCATGTTCATTTTTCCTGTTATATTCGACAAAAGGATGAATCAGTAAAATTTCAAAATACCAATCAAAATACCAATATCTTGGCTATTCAGACTAATGAAAGCATGCATGAAAATTGCATGGATGATTGGGTGTAAACAAGACCAGCTATACAATTAATGTTGTTTGATTTCCTCCAACTATAATCTTTGTTTCTTGTGACAATCTAAACTTCAAAATAAATCAAAAAATGAGCTTGAAATTTTTCTGATATCCATATGCGGATGTTCCTTTGTTGGACTGATTTCTTGCTTTTGATTTCAATAGGATGAAGTCGTTCCACATTTGGAACCAGGTATGGTCCCTTCTACTGTTGATCCCGATGCAGCCGGTTATGTTGAAAGAGCAAACAAGTCCAAAAAGGCTGTTAAGATCAGTGCATGGAAGCTTGCCAAATTGGACTCCAGTGAGGCGATGAGGGCTGCAGCCAAAGCCAGGGCATCCTCTTCAGTTCTTCGGCCTATTGATGCTCGTCGTGTCCCTGATGTCGAGTTTAGCTCCAGTGGAAATGCAAGTGTAAGAAGTAGTATGAGCATGGATTTTAGTGCAACTAAAGAATCACGGAGTGGGCTTAAGCTTTCTCCAAGGAACTCCTACCCACAAAGTCTTGCAAGCAAGGAAGATTATGAGACTGGTACACAAACTGCAAGCAGCTTAAGTAGTCCAGTTCACATCCATGAACCTGTTGCCCTTGGTTCACTGCCTTTGCAGCGTTCAGTTCCTGAACGGCCTCCACCCAGTCTTCCAAGGGGGCCTTTCCCAACTACCCAACTGACTAACCCAATGTTCCAATCTGCCACTTCAATTGTTAGGGAGACTAAAAGGGCCTCAGTCGTATGGGATCAAGAAGCTGGCCGGTATGTGTCAGTACCTGCAACTGCTAGAAGTGAAACTACAACTGAAGTTCCAGCCAGAACTTCTCGGGTTTCTTTGGTAAATCCTTCTGCAGAATCTAGTGCTTATGGACGAAGACCAACCCTTCCTAGTGCTGGTGTCTCAGTGATGCCTCGTGTGCCACCACCAGAGAGATTAATGTACACAGGGCAGTCAATATTTTTTGGTGGGCCCCTTTTAAGTGCTCCTGTTAGAGATATGCGGGGCAATGAGAGTGTTGGATTGAGACCAGATGCTGAGAAGGAATCTCGTGTGCATCGTGAGGCACGTGTAGAGAGAGGTCAAGCGGCAGACTCATTCCCTTTGTTTGTTCCTGGAACATTTCAGAAGAATCCTTCATCTAGACCCTAGTGATTTCTTGCTTAATATATCTTCTGATTTCACCATTCTGGATCTGTTTAAATGGTGACAGTGAATCGGTTTGTGTGGGATTTATGATGAGATGGTGCTTCAATGGCATAATTTTGGAGGCATTTGAGGCTGACAATCAAATTATGACTGCTCTTCAAGGGAATGATGCAATGTAACATGTTTTCAAACCTGCAAATTGAGCTGCTGCTGCAGTTGAGAAGACAACCATAAAGATTGATCATCTGATCCAAAGCACCCAGATCATCTGGGTTGATGTTTGCTTCTTTGCTGGTTGCTTTCGCCTGCCTGCGAAAAAACTGACCTCTTGCGGTGGATAATCATCAGACATATTTTCTTTGGAACAAGAATTTTTATGCTTATGTATATGCCAGCTTGTACATTCATTTGAGGGCAGTTTGGTTCATCAGATATATATATTTTTTATTTTAATTTTTATTACATTTTAAGTTTTAGGAACTTCTTTGATGTCTTTTCCAATTTAAAGTTTTTTTTCAGAAATTTGAAAGCTTCCGAAAAGAATTATTAATGGAATTCAGTGTACTCATTGGAAGACATCTGAATATGGATCCTATGACAAGATTTTCTTAAAGATGTAGGTGTGGAGAAATTATTGATTAGAACGGTTCTATCACGTATGTCTTGAAGGCATATACTAAAATAAGTCACTACATCATTTAAAAATATTAATTTTTAAAAAAAATAAATAAAAATTATCAGTTGGTGAATAATAATTTTTTTTTTTTAATTTTTCATCAAACTTGGATGATAGTGTATCTTTTTGGTTTGTTATTGGTTGGTGCAAGATATATGCAGTCGAATAGTTCTAATCATTAATTTTTCAAATAGTTCTAACTGATAATTTTTCATAGGCGGGGTTGGACAAATTTCTTTTTCCTTTTTTCCTGAGATTTAGTTCAAAGGAATATTTTTTTGGCTACGGTCGTATAAAAAGCAGAATTGTTAGTTTGAGTCTTTAAAAAGATACCGTGAAAATTCAAGAGCCTATCCTGGAGTTATCCATCGCTGGATCGATATGGATGTTTCCATCAAAATTAGTAGAGAGGGATGCGGCCAAGGATATTCTGACGCCTGATCTATGATACGAATTATGTTGCTAGTGAAAATTTCTGCAGCTTAGATGCATGGTAAATTTTGACAGGCCAAGCAAAAGTTGGAGTGAAATTCTTCTCATTTGAACCCAACCTTGGGATGCACAGAAATAAGGTCAAAAACCTTCCAACCGCATCGTTAGTGTAAATCCATACCAACCGTCAGGTAGCAGTATATTAGAGATCTAGGGAGTATGCCCAACCCAAAGCAACCCATCATTATCAGGCGTCTTGTCAAATTTGACCCGTTTATAATTGCTATATTACATTCTTAATTCTTGAAAGTTTAAGACCTATCTTTCAAGCTATATTATTTATTGTACATAAGTTTCTCGGATTAAGTTAATTCTTTTTTGAGACAGGTGTCTGTAGAACACCCTATTAGGTTGTTGTGTTCTTGATATATTATATATCAAAAATAATATTGCTATGCACATAGACACATACAAAAATACGTATGTACATATATACATATGTATATATGTGTATGATATGATTATTAGATCAATTACCAACTGTTTTTGTCTTCCATTATGGAGGTCTTTCTCACTAAATTCAAATTTATGATAGCTAATGTGTAAACAAAATTTTGAGAATCTATTGTATATGTTTATTAGTACTTGCTAATCATGTTCTAATATCTTCATTTCCTTGTTTTGCTTTCATCTCTACTGTAGTTTTCTTTTCTTTTTTTCTTTTTTTTTTTTAAATTAAAGCAAGTTTCAACATAGTTTTGATGAACAAATCTCTTATATTAAGCTTTACAGGGGCTCAGAAAGGCTGCAAATCTGATTCCAAATTTGGAGGAAGGGCTTTAGAGGGTCTTAAGTTAGGTCTCCTATATCCAAACACCTTTTTTTTTTCACTCTTTCAAAATAAAATTGTTAGGTCCTTATTATATCAGCTTACTAGGATTTTGTCACGCAAATTGATTATAAGTTCTAAATTCACTAACTATATTTAAATGGTAGGAGTAACTATGACTCTCTTAGGGTAGTTATGCTCTTAAATATCCTTTAAAATGTAAAATATTTATCCTTAAGGCAATGCCTATCTAAAGTCATTCTTAAACAAAGAATAGTTGTCACTGCTAATGGTGGTAATGGAAACATAGTGAATTTTGTCAAGTTTGATCCGGCAATGGGAAGCCTGAACTTGAATAAAGTGGGCAATTTTACAGTCCCATGTATTAATTCAGTTTATAGAATGAAAAAGTGGGATGTTGGCTTAAACAAACTATGAAATTAATATATAAAAGGATTTTATAATGCTGATATAAAAATTATGGCCAAATACTGGGATCTGACGGCTCTTAAGAGGTGAACCTCAACGGTGATATTTCTTTATACCCATGTTTTCAGTAGAGGATATCGAAGTAGAAAATATTGCAAATGCAAGAAAATAAAAAAGATGATTAAGAAAAGACCCTAATATGAAAAAATAGGACATGCAACCATATGAAGGCAAAAGTATTATGCATAGTAAATGCAAAAAAAAAAGGAAAATAAATGGTGAACTAGTTTCAAACAAATTTTTATAGGTTTCAACTCTTTTGCTAGTTTTCACGATCCTTTAATAAGGAAAAATAAAATCAATGATTTTTCACAATGGCTTTATCAAGGTTATCAAAGAGAATCTTTCCTTTCCTCTTAGGCCTCAACACTTTTCCCTCCTCTTCATAGCTCATTATTTGGTAGTCCAATTTATCAAAGTTTTTTTTCCCCAAATATTTATGTTTCTTATCAAGTTTTTTAAACATTTCATAATTTGGTTTCTTAGAGTATTTCTAGTTGAGTGGGAAGGAGCTTTCCTGATAATCATGATCTACAATGCTTTCTACGAGGCTTTTTATATGAGTTTTTTAATTTTTTTATTTATTTTTTCAGTCCCTAATTTCACATCTAAAACTATGTTACTTAGGTCCTCAATCATTGCTTAAATTAGAGCTTGGGGTTGTGATATTTTTTTCACTCCCTCTAATTTTCTTTACCTCCTCTAGCCTTTCTTCTATCCTCTATCATTGAGTAGGGTTCTAGGGGTGTTGCGGCCAATCCCCTCGTCGTCTGGTCATCGGGAACGAGCGCCTGCAAAAGAAGTCCGCACTGACCGAAGGTGACTCTGGCGGGGACCCTCCGACGGTCAAGTCAGAGAGGAGACTAGGCAACAGTAGAAAGGAATCAAAGAGCTCAAGAGCGAGAGGGTGAGAGCGAGAGCTAGAGAGGGAGAGTTCGAGGGTTTCGAAAAGACCTCTTCAGCATTGTTGCCTTCCCCGATTTATAGCAAGAGGTGGTATGGTCCCGCCGTCGGTGATGTAGACAACTGGAGAGTTGTCAAATCGCCGGAGGTTGTCACGTCGTTGACGAGCTGACAGGTCCTAGGAATTAATTTGCGTCCTTGGCAGGACAGCGTCCCAGATTTTCTGGCAGGACAACGCCCCCTGGCGGTTGCACGGCATTTCTTTGACAGGACTGCAGCCCATGCCGCTCATTCGGCGTCTAGAAGGGCCTGTAGAGGTCGGACGTCAGTTGTCCAAACCGACCGTGAGTCGGTGATGTCCAAACCGACCGTGAGTCGGTGATGTCCCTCCCGACAGGAGGTCGGCGATGGGAGATCGGCTTCTAGGCGATCGGAGGCAGTGTTGGTCTGTTAGGCCGACACGTTCCGGTCGGGAATGATCGGTAGTTACCGTTAGTGTTGCCCGTCGTCAGACGGGCAAAGTCGGTCGGTCCATCCTCACGGATGGGTCGGTATCGGGATCCGTCGGTGAGTCGGCGTCGATGATGGGCCGGCATCGGGATCCGTCGGTGAGTCGGCATCGACGAGTTGGCCTCAGGGTCGGTCGGTATATCCCAACAAGGGGTTTAGGGTTAGACTATCATTGATAATTATTCTATTAAGATAGGTTGAGATGCAAAATACTGATTTGTGTTTAAGAGATCTAAAACTCAAATTTTTCATAATTGACTAGCAAGCTTCACATTCTAAGATGATGAGAAGGGCTTCATCAAATTGTTAATGACTAAATGCTTGTTAAAGATTTTTATGATCTAAGAAAAAATTACTTGGCATCCAAAAATAGATACGGCTAGAATGAAAATTTCATATCCTTATATTATCTTGGATCATCCAACTAGAAGGAACAATAAGATTGAACTTTGAAGTTTGCTAATAAGAGAAAGTATAGATTTTGATTGTTTTACTTTCTTCTCTTGATGTTTATTATTTTAGTTTTTTTTAAGAAAAAATATACAAACAAAAAGAGATTTTAGACGCATTTTTCCTCTATCTCTCCTATTGTTGTCCGTCTTGTTCTTCTATTTTATTTTCAAGCCAGCACTTTTTATTTACTTAATAAATTAATAAATAATTTTTTATCTATATATTTTTTTTAAAAAAAGAAAAATTGAAAGACTTGCAATTTGAAGGACTCGTAATTTTTATACAAGAAATTGTGCAAGCTAAAAATTAATATGTAAATTTAAATATTAAAAAATAGAATATAAGAAAATATTAGGGACTAACAAGCAAAAAAAGACCTCTCTCTTATTTGAGGCAGTTTCGTTCCGTGCAGACGAAAGCTCTGCGAGATGGCCGTCGCGTCGGACTAAGCCATCCGTCGAGCGTCTGAAAGGGAGGAAAGAAATAGAAAGCCGAGGAGAGAGAGAGGGAGGAGGAGAGACATCGGCGATGAGGGACGGTTATGGCGGCGCTGCCCAGGACTCAGCGGCGAGGATCCGGCGGCAGCGGGAGGCGGAGAGGCTTGGAATCCACGAGCCGAAGAACAGGTTCTCCTACGCCGGCACCTCAGAGGTACTAATTCACCACCGCCATGGGCTTTGGTTTTTGCTTAACCTTCGTAAAATTCCTTTATTTCTGCCTATAGATTTCCTTTCCCTTCCGCGAAATCAAAGAAAAACTCTAAATTTAGATCTGGTTGTGCTTTTGAAATTCTTAGCTTGTTCCTTGAGAACAGAAGGGTAAAAGGAGGATTTTTTCCCCCAATCCAAACCCTAATCCTCATCCAAAAGCCCCAAATTTACTGGCAGCAAACGGAAGGATCAAATCAAACTGGTAAAAATTGAGGGGAAGAAAAAGAGAACCATAAAAATCGAATCTTGATCATAATTGAATACAAAAAGATAGAACTAAACTACCATTAAATCGGGATTGTTACACTGAGAATATGGATCTTCCCTCAGCAAATGTAAAATATCATATCATTGCTCGAGGAATTTGATCATCTGGTGATGAATTGTTATGTTTTCGAGTCAGTGTGATGCACTGATTGATTGATTTTTGTGGATGCCTATGATCCTTTCAACCATGAGGAAACTAATCCCGTGCTCATATCTGAAACAAGAAAAAATGATGGGAAGACCATCTTATATCTGTCTATTCATTCGAATTGTAATTTGCTACATGCGATCTAATTATATTGGATTTTTTTTTTGGATAATTGATTTTGGTGGCTTCCTTGCTTCCGTTGCTTTGCTCCTTGTGTTATGACATTTGCGGTAATGCTTTTCTTTTTTACTATTAATATGTGGAACAATTCACCTTTTTTTCCACTATCTTGCAGGGTTTGCATCAGCGAGAGGAATATTACGAAGAGGAAGAATATGATGGATATGAGGAGGAACCTTCTGAGCCAGAGGAAGAAGAGGAACCGGAACCTCCAAAGCCCACTAGGGAGGAACAAGAATTTCTCAAATTGCGGGAGCGGCTAAAAGATAATATTAGACAAAAGTTAAAGAAACAAAGTGCTAGTACTTTTGGTCATTCATCTCAATCCCAAGACAAGAAGAGGACAACATCAAATGACAAGTGAGCGATGTGCATACCCTTGTGCATGAGTCCTTTAAGCTTAGCCTCACAAAGAGTTTATTGGCCTTTTCACCATTAAAAATAAAAATCTTTTTTCTTTTTTCTGTTTTGAAAGTGTTAAAAATAAATGGTTAGCTTGATGGCAAGGTTCATGAAACATCAGCTACATATCAATAAAGATGTGTGTATCCTTATTGTCTCTCTTGGTTGAGCCATTAGTCATCATCCTAGCGAACACTAATCTTGAGCACCACCTTCACTTGAGAAACTCATTATGATAGAGTTTTAGATTTCTGCACTGGTTGCTTAATCTCTATTAGAAGGCTTCCTCAGCTCATCAAACAATTAATGGGTTCCGCTTTTGCTTGGATTTTTGGTTTAGTTAAACTTAGCTTATAAACCTTCCATATCCAGCTAAAGGAGCAACATAGTTAATATGGATTTGATGCTGGATTTTGTAAGACCGGCCAGGCATATGCCTTTTGATTGACAGAGCTAGCTTTGTGGTTAATAAGTGATTTATTCATTTTAACCTTTAGCTGCATTAACTCCTCCTTTGCAGGTCCTTCTTCAAAAGCCATTGTCCTATGACTTGACTAGCATCGACTCTAATAACCTATTATTCAAGTTTGACAGTTTCTATGTAGTGTCTGTCACATCTCTTCTGATGGGTACTCTGCAGGACATTAGCAACATTTGTTTCTGGATTGCTCCCTTGTATTATGCTTATATCCTCTGTACTCAGTAAATGTTTTATATCATTAGGTTTTTCTAATAGACAATCTGTCTCATAATTCTTCTATTTAAAAGTGCTCAGACTCGGAGGGACTCTTTAGGTCCTCTACTCAAACACCATGTTTCATGATGCAACTATCAGTGGGTATGCACTCAAAAGCTCGCTTCACAAATCATGTAAAAAGACTCTAATTTCAGGTCTAGCTATATAATCATCTCCACATATGAACTGGTGGTTCTTAAGTCAATGACTAGCTGTTTTGCTGACCTGATTGAAAATTAATTTGTTGATTAATTTTTGTCCCAATAGCACCTGATTGACAATGTTGTCATTGTGAATCTGGGTATTTCTTATTTATCATGAATATAGAGAATGCTTCTTGTAAGATCTACCCTAGCATGGGTGACTTATCATTATAGCAAATCTAGTTGTCATGCCATTCTAGGTTATTTTTTCATTAGAGATTTTATGAATCCTGAGCGATCACACCCCTCATTCATTTGGAGAAGGTTTTGGATTAGAATCTTGGGTGTACTTATGATATGACATAATTTTACATGCTTGTTTGAAGTTACAAATTATGATTTTGTTGTACTGGGTATTTCATTGTGTAACAAAATTGAATGAAAGCCCAAAAATCATGAAACTGTAAATTTTTTTATTTTGAATTGAATTTTTCAAATTCATATTTTTCTCTCCATATTATTGTACCCTTTTTTTTTTCATTTTTCAACCTTATTTTTAGAAAGGTTTTTCCATTGTGACTTGGAGGCCGCAAGTTCAAAAGATGTAAACAACCTCTTAGTATGTGGGGGTAAGGTTGTGTACATCTAACCCTCCCCAAACCTTGCAATGCAGCAGGCTACCCTTTTCGAGGACAGGCCTTGGTGCAATAGAAAGGTTGCTCCATGGTGACATGGGTGTCGCTGGTTTGACGCTCCAGACTCTATAGTGGCATAAGCCTTGTGAATTAGGACACCCTTAAACCTTCTCTTTGAAAAAATTCAAACACCTCAAAGTACCAATTTTCAAAGTTCAAAAGTTAAAATTAGGAGAAGGATAAAATCATGATTTTTGAAATTAGAATTCTCGATTCATAAACCTCGGCAAAGCTATATGGGTAAGAGAAGGTTTTTCAAGATTAGCTTTGTGTAAGGAGTGAGTGATCTCTTGAGCCAGTATGATGTTTTCTTGGATTTGTCATACCTTAAAGATGCATATGTTTTGTCGGTGGCTTCAGTTATGACTTATAATTGTCTTGGATTGAATAGAAAGAATTTTAGATATGTCAGCTGAAATGAATTTTAGATATGGCACTTGGGGTTCCTTTAGTATTTTAAGCCTTCCCTTTTTTGAAAAAAGGAAGTTATGTAAGAATCTTTGTAAACCTTCCGCAATTTGTTGTTGATTAAAGAAAAGAAAGGGAACTTTTAATGATCACTATTTGCTTTGACTCAGCAGCAGATTCTCAAGAAAATGTTAGGTTTTAAAACCTTATTTGGACGATAGAAGACGATTGCCTTGTTTTCATTTGGAATTTTATTAAGGATTTATTGTTATTTTGTAAGATAACTTGTTTGATGTTTTGATATGATCATCAAAATTGAGATCATGCTCTATCCACATCCTTTTTTAAGGTGCAACAAACGTGTGATGATGCAATCTCTTAGTTTGATGGAAAACTTTGTTAAGATCTTTTGTTAGATTTAAAGATGCATGATTCTAAAATATTCCAATTTCCTCTTAGATAACTTCTTCTTTAACAATGTTTGGATTGATTAAAAAAGTGAAGATCTAATTTCTTGTCCTTCACTAAAGAAAGTGCATGACAACCATTCATTTCTCTATGTCAATTCCCATATGTCAAACACCTCCTAGATAACTTAGACAAGTTTTACCCTCCGAAAAATAATAAATAAATAGATAGTTGAATGATTCCATGAAACATCTACCAAGATATGTAACCAAGTTTGCGGTATTTGTTGGTACCGGTGTATGCCGATCATACCATACCATATTGGTATCAAATTGACATGCAATATGACGGCCATACCAATACTCGGTATGCCAGACTGGCTCCTGTAACTGCTTACTGATATTATAATAGGATGGTACTGTTATAAGGTCTGGTATTGAGACGGCAAACCTTGTATGTAACCAAGGGTTAGCTCGGTGATGTTGCCATTTTTTTTAAGTTCATAAAATATCTCATGGAAGGCACTGCTTCATGTTAGATGGAGAGAGGGGAAGCACATCACCACTAGTACTTTTTGTTTTTGTTTTCTCATTTTCAGAAGTAAAAAAGTTTTAGTACCAAACCATTTTAGAGGTTTTACAAACAGTGACAAAAAGATGAGGGCTGTCGTCAGGTTTATTTTTCTGTTATGTTATTTTTCTTCTTCAGGTTTTCAAAGATAGAATAAGAAATAAAACATTACCAAACTGACCCTTAGTTGTCTGTTATAATTGTGTTTCTATTTTACAATTGGGATGAGAAATTTTAGGTATGTCTCTGTAGGGTCTAACAATCTCTCATGGCCAGTGACAGTGTACCTATTTGTCTCAACAACTCAACTTCCTTCTTCTATTACATGATCTTGAAATCCATTTGGAGGACACCTTAGCCTTGCACATCTTGATTGCCACATTCATGTGAATGGAAGATTGATTTATTGGATTTAGTTTAAGCCTTAGATATCATAATAGGATATTTATTGAAGGTATATATGATTATGGCCCTTCTTAAATCTCATGACTCAATGATATGGGTCTGATTAGACCTGATCATGTACAAACAGGTGGATAAGAGTGACTAAGATAATTCAATAAGATAAAGGGGAAAACCCAGTTATAGGGAGTCATCTACATCTTCAGGACTAAAATACATTGCTCTTGATGGAAGAGTTGGTAGGCTGAGGGTTGGAGCATGGGAGTGTGAGAGTAGATGGATAAAAAAATAGGTATGTACAATGCAATGCTACTCTCTTTTGTTTGCCCTCTTAAATAGGATGAAAAATGCCATTAGGGAATCAAGTATGTACTCCATTCCCCAAAACATTTTTGCACCTGGGAACCATTTGCTTGAAGTTCCATATGGATGGAGGGACAAAAGGAACTAGCCATCTCCCTTAAATCTTATTATAAGAAAATTTTCTGGATTTAGGTATATCGTATTAACAAAATAAAGGGCTTTAGGCTGGCTGGTAGGTAAAGAGTTACAAGAAGAAATAATTAAGGGAATCATAAAAGTAATACATTTAGTGATTGCACTGTATTATGGGCTTGATGATCAAAGCTAAGTTACTATGGATTAGAACATGTTGCATCTGTTGTAACTGTAAGTGCACTTGCTCATTTGCTTTGGAGTACCAGCATGTCACGTGAAAATGTTCTGGTGCCTATGCGAGTGCCTGTGATGATAGTGTTCAAAAAATTGAATTTCCATCATGTAAATTTGTCTGCATCGTGCCAGGTTTTCAAAGGCCTGGTAGTCTTATATGGATCAAGTATCAAGAAGAGGTTTTTGTTAAATTGATTTTGAATATTTGGTCAAATGTAGCTGTTTTGCCAAGTCATTTCTCCTTTCTTTCAGCTGGATAGTGTATGCCATAGGTTGTGGTTAGGTGGAAGCAATGGGGGTTAGTGTGCATGGCACCTCTTTTACCATCAGTCTGGGAGTGTGACATCATAAAGAGGCAGGTAGGAATCAGGAATATTTTTTCTTTAGAAGAAGGTGGTGGTACCCACTGGAATTATTCTTATATGTATCCTATGCTTGAGTTCCACAAAAGGGCGTATTGGCATTTATTTCCTTATGCCAAAGCATGCAGTTGACATTAAACCGCTACTTGAGAATATTTGATCTTTTATATATATATTAGTCCATTCATCAGCCTTTCTCTTGGGCACTGAATATTGCATGACCCGTAAATTGATTACAAAAAAGACGGATTACTGTGTATGGTAGCTGCTAATTAAACTTGAGGATTACATTGTAGGGGAAAACATTTATGAATGCTTGATAGTGTCTAATTTGCTTTATCTTCGTCTGCTCTGAATCTGGAGATATTTAAATATCTAAGGATGGTTTGATGATGCATTTTTTTTCTATTTTCTCTGATGCATAACTTTCTTGCAGATTTGGCTCCTTTTTTGGCCCTTCACAGCCCATTATTGCTCCACGAGTCATTGAAGAAAGCCGTTTAATTCGGGAGAATAAGCATATTGTGGCTAAGGTTTCGAGTTCTGGTGTATGTGTTCTGGGCCATAGGTTTCATACTTCTATTATCTTTCATTTCAACTGGGTAAGCTTACAACATTTTACTTGTTTCTGCAGAACAAAAGAGATCCCACATCTTCAGAAGTAAAGACACATGTGCACCATCAGAAAACAAGAGTTGTTAATGAGGTAGGAAGAATTTTACCCCATTGCAGATCGTTTTCAGTGTCATTGATTTGGGATGCATAAGATGTCTATAATTTTGCAGGTAAAAAAGAAGGCACAGACACTTAAAGACATGCGAGATTATTCGTTTCTATTGTCAGACGATGCTGATCTTCCCTCCTCTGAAAAAGAGCAGCCTTCAACCAGAAATGTTTCTGCTCCAAAGGCTGGTATGTTTTTCTTGTAATAAATAAACATCTAGACATTGAGTGTAAACTATTGAGCGTTTTGGTCTTTTCATAGCGGATACTTATATAGGTTTCTACTTGTGTGGAAGATGGTCGGTCAGCCCAAACACCATTGAAGAGCAGGATACCTACAAGTAAACCTGTAAAGCCAACCTTGAATGGTCATGAATTGAAGAAGCCAGCTTCTGCCATTCGGCCTATGCAAACCAAAGTAGGTGCTGTGAAAGAAGCTCTTGTAAACAGATCCAAGTCAGCTTCAGTTGAACCTAGAAAAGTGCTTGGTGGTGGTGCTGGAAATGGGCCTCTCCACACTACGGGGAGTAAAGCTTTACCCTCCAAGGTGCCTGCTCAGATTAGCAGTACAAATAAGCCTGCTGGGAAGGCTACAAGTGATCCTAGTTTAAAGAAGAACCCTTCATCTGCCAAGCCACATTCTTCAGCCCAAAATTATCACCGTGATCAGAAAAGAGTAACCCAAGTACCAGATAGAGTAAAAACAACAACAAAACAGCCCTTGTCTTCTGCAAAAGCTCAGGTTTCCTTCCATCTCTGTGCACACGTGTATACATGCATCTTATTGCTAAAAGAATGGAAAAGTGCATTAGTAGAAATATAAAAATGTATATGCATCACTAACAAATAGTGATTGTTTGGCAATGCACTTCTGATTTTTCTGTGTAGCATGGTCATACATGTATAATTCTTGTTTTCTGATATGCTGTTGTCATATTTCTCATATTGAGTTTTGATTTAGCCATCTAAGCAAATCCCATCTCGTGACATCCATGAGGACCGTTCAAAGAAAAGGCCTGTGAGAAGACACTTGGATGAAGAGGAAGATGATGTTGATGATGTTCGTGGACTTATCAGAAAAATGTTTAGGTTTGTTTTTTGTTCATGTAATTCGTCAAATTTTTTTTATCTTCTTACCATTTAAAATTACGAAATGTTTTTGAGGCAGTCATTTACTGGTTCAATAATTTTAGTAGATTGGTGAGAGGGATGCTGAGTTTTGCAGTAATTGACACAAAACTGGTTTTGAAATTACAAAAATTCGATATTGAAATGTTTTGTTGTAGATTACCATGCCATGCTTGCTACAAAGCAAGGACATAGATATGGGATACAGATGCCACACTATATGGATGGCTGATCCGGCAAGTGTTAAAAAAGCAGGACACTACAGCTAGGATAGAAGGATAAAAATACCTTCTTTTATATATGTAAAAAGGGCATATACGGCACATAGTGGATTATCAAAATAACAGTCTACCTTATACCTTAGAAAGTAGGGGGAGCCATTTTTTTATTTTTTAAAATAGGATGCTGAAGTGTATCTGATACGGACACTTATTGAAATATGATGCGTATATGATATAGACATGGCATGTGCTGAGGCTTCCCAGCTTGCTCGTCAGAATTCTAGTAAGAGTAATATAAATCGGGCAAATCAAATTCTTCCATTATCAAATACTATATATGTTTGGAAGCTCTTATAACAATTTGGTTTGTCATTTGTTGCAGGGATAAATTTTGAGTTGAGATACCATGTTAGAAGTTGAATATGGTTTTTGGTATAATGTTGTGTTTTGTGTTATGTTTGCAGGTATGATCCTAGTAAATATGCAGAGCAAGATGAGGATGTCAGTGACATGGAGGTTGGTTTTGATGTTATCCAGAAGGAAGAGCGAAGAAGGTATGGAATATTTCTTACCCTATGCTGGCTGCAGGCACTTCTCTTAAAATCTTTTTGACTTCTCAAACTGAATGAGCGGAAAGAATTCTATCTCAGCTATTTGATATCTGTCTTGATGCTGTTATTCCACTTGCATGTTGAAGCAATGTGTTGTAAGATTGACCTAACATGAAAAGCAGTTTGCATCCTGGCAATGCCTCCCTTTGGTTTGGGGCTGCTTTAGAGCATTTGGACAGAAACTTTCACATTATAATCTGTAACAAGAGTTTAATGAATGCCTGTGTTGCAGTTCCAAGATTGGTAGAGAGGAGGATGAAGAGCAACTTCGCCTCATTGAGCAAGAAGAAGAAGAAGAGAGGCGAAGAAAGCTAATGACAAAGAAACAGAAGATACGCCATCGGTGATGCTGACTGAAATCATACCTTTGAAGGGTTGCTAAACTCCATCTGGTTGTTGTAGAGATGAGATATCAAAGATGGAATCGCTTTGCTGCTTTTCCCACGTTATAATTTCACTCGTGAAGATCGTTCAATTTTCATGTTGGTTTTACAGCCATATGAAGGTTCAGTTTCCTCCCTTGAGAGCTCAACTGATGTAATTTATGCTGTGAACTCTCATGTGGCTGTCAGACTGCTACTGCACCCATATCTGTTGGGTCACAGGATGTGCTCGTGGGGATGGAAGTGAACAAAAAAAAAGAAAAGGTCCCATTCATCCGGACAAGTGGATGGTACAGATCCTGAGAGTTCCTCCGGGATCCATCTAGAAATGTCTGTTGATCACATCACAAATTTTAGCTTTTGACCTGTTGCCAAATCACTACCATCATGATTTTTCAAGTAGATTAACTTTTTTTTTTTTTTGCCATTTTCTACTGATGCCAAATCTTAGGCCTTCTGACCTCCATGAGGCTGTTGTACTTCCATTCTCTTGTGTGTCTCCATTATTTTGAATAATGAATTGAGGTTAAGTTGAATAATCTGAGGGAAATTTGGCATGCCACTCTGTTCAGCTTATCTTAACATTGTCAAAGATTGGGGGGAAAAAAATAGCAATCATGTCACTCTCTCGCCCATTCGTGGTTGGTGGAATGAAGGATGCCTCAATTCTGAACAGGCCAGTTGGGAAAACACCCGACCAGAACCTGTCATGTGGTATGAAAGTTTTGTCGCTTTATAGTGCAGTTTGGATTCCCATTTAGCTATACTAGGAATACACCATATATGGTTGTCAGCAGCAGCGAGAAAGGGTTTTATCCAAACTGATTGGAATTAAATATACAGCAAAGCTTTCCTTCAAGAACTGAAAGATGTGTATTTTTGGAATTTAATAACTTCGTTGGCACCCCCATGAATGCCACAAGATATACGTGGTCGAATCAAAGGGCATCTTCTTGCTTTGCAAAGGTAGATAGGATTGTAATGTCGTTAACTTGGGATGATCCCTTTCCCCCAGAGTATTGCAGGTCCATACCTACGCCTACTTTTGATCGCAACCCTCTAATTCTGGAGTTGGGTATGGTTTCATAGCCTGTGAAAATAATTTAGGCTTGGAAATTTATGATTCTTTTACCCCGAGTTAGATGAGCTCATCAAAAGGTGGTGAAACGAAGTCAGTGCAAGCAATGAGGCTAGCAACTGGAGAGAGAGAGAGAGAGAACAAGGTATCCTGACTAGTCATTGATGGATGCTCAAGTTGTGATACAAGTGCAACACAGCAAGAAATCTAAAACTTCTTTTAATTCCACTTGCCTGAATCTTTTCAGCTTGGTGTGGAGAAAGCTGCTAGCCAGGAAATTTATGCAGGAAGAGCAGAATTATCTCGACTCAACAACGCTTTCATTGCTTTAATCCCTAAAAAACAAAATGTTGAGATTGCAAAAGACCTTCAGACCCGTTTATCCGATGAATGGTAGTTTGAATATAGCATCTGAAGTGCTGGCAATTTGCCTCCAATCGCTTATGTACCAGTTCATAGCGGAGACCAAACAGCGTTCGTCAAACGAAGATTAATTCAAAATAGTTTTATAATGGTGCAGGACACGCTGGCTAAGGTTCCAATCAAACAGGGATTTTATCCAAGCTGGTTTTGGGGAAAGCAATGATAAGGTTCAATGGAGTTTCCTTTTTGAACTGTTGGAGGCTGGATGTTTCGGCATGAAATGGGATTCTAGAATTGCAAACAAGACAAATACATAAATTTCTCCAGAGGGTTAGAGCAAGGTCATCCTCAATAACCATACTGATTTATGCTGGTAGTGGACGTTCTGGTGAAATTTTTGCAGAAACCAAGTGAGGTGTGTACAATATGCAGACGACACGATCATCTTTGGTGAAGACAAGAACGAATAGAATCAATAGATAGTGGCATGGAAGACTATTTTGGATGGCTTTGAAGATGTGTAAAGGCTGAAAATTAAGTTCGATAAGTTGCAGATTGTATACACCAGCAATGATACTTTCAGGGAGTCTCAATGTGCTGCATGGCTTTAACTATCAGCTTGGTCATTTCCCCATTACTTATCTAGATCTAGATCTACCGCTAAGCTCCTAAAAGCTAAAAAAGACTGATTGGCAACCTCTAATCCAGAAGATAGAAAGAAAACTGGATGGGTGGAAGGCCATTTTACTTTCACTAGGGGTTAATTTAATTCTGCTTAATACAGTGATATCAGCTATACCTCTGTATTGATGTTGGTCTTCATGCTACCAGGATGGGTCAGGAAGAGAATAGATCGGCATAGCAGAAAAGGTTCTTTTTTTTTTTTTTTTCCTCTCGAAAGTTGGTGATGGCAAGTGAGGCTATTGACTAGCTAACTGGGATTTATATTGCAAAAGAAAGCAATTTGGCACTCTTGGTGTGATAGACTTTCTTGATATGAATTTAGCATTGCTGGGTAAATGGCTCTGGAGATTCTGGAAAAAGACAACACCTGAGTTAGGCTAGTGCAAATCGGTTGAAGCTAATTATTCTTGCAGTAGACAAAAGAACAATCCAAACCAAGGGACTTTGGGAGCAGCTTCTTTTTTTAAAGAGAATCCTTCTGGTGATTCACAGCTTCTCTATCAATGTAGTTTGTGGTCGAAAAAAAATAACAGCAATAACAGTAGGTTCTAGCAGGCCTTTGGTATGAAGAATTAATTTTTGAGCATTTGTATATATCCTTATATCTTGCAGCAATAAAAGGAAAATGCATACATACAGACATATATAACAAATTGATCAGACAAAGATCCTCTAAATGCTCGGCTTCATGAACATAAAGTTTATTCTGTACTGTAAATTTCAACCATTCAGATAATACTGCATGTTGCTATAGTTGTGTGTTAAAACCTAACCTTAGACATATTAATTTGGCAGACAATGAATTTGGTAAACCTCTTAGTAAACATCATATGTGGATATGACTATAAATAGATCTATATCCACCCCGTAAAATTGCTTACTTGCCAGAACACTAATTGAGAAAGTAATAGATCAAAGCTTATTTTATATCAAGCTTTATGTTTAGCATATTTCAGCATCCAAAACTAACAAAACTGATTGTGCTCCAAAAAAATTTGCATTTACTGAGAAATACAGGCATTAATAAGAAAACTGTTGACAAAATTTTTGTGCATCCTTGGAATGAAGTGGCCAGAAACTACTCATTATACTAATGATATTATCAAAAAGAATCAGAACAATCATGTTCTTGAAAAGCAATATCACAAATTTCTGACGGAAACTTAGAGGAACATTGTAGTATGTTCGAAAGGGATGTGTTCCTGTTCAGATAGGATGTTGCCTCATCTGGTCAGATGCCTGTGTAAGTCAAGGTACAGCAACTACTGTAGTATGTTGTATAAAACCTTAAATGCAGAAGGAACTAATATATGCTGATTGACTAGTACAGGCACTAAATAATAGCTAAGAACAATGTTCACTTGTCAAACGAGCTCAATGGTGAAAACCAAGAGACTGTATTAAATGATTGTAACCTTGAATAAATATAGCCTTGGAGAAAACAAGGACAACTGAAAACAGCAGCAAAAAAGCAGTTTGAATGAATGGGCATATGCCTGTGGAAAACAGTGGAACCATCATATGACAGAAGTTATCCGTCAAGTTCACGCAAATCCCCACTGTAATATGGTACTGCACCAAAATGAAGAATCTTCAAGAAAAATATATAATAACTTTCCCTTTTCAAATTTCAACCTCTTTATCAAGGATGTCATCCTCGAACAATAATGCCAACACAAAACTGCAACAGCATGGCATTTTATAACAGATAACCTTGGCTCATTGCTTCTGACTGATGTAGAGGCTAGTTATCATTAAATTCATTATAACACACTTCAATGTAATGGAATATGGTACAATTTCTGAAGCAAAACATAAGAGTTAGGTCTCAAAGTTTCTTTTACTTGAGCTTCTCCTATGTTCTAGATAAGGGTAGACCCTCTGGTACTGTAAAACAGCCCAAATCAGGTGCCTAAATGAGAACTCAGGCCATAAAGGGACTGGATTCTGCAAGTGGCTAAAAGTAGTTTGCCACAAAAGGAAATTACTAAGCCGACTCTCTCCAGATGTCCTGATCACAATATCTGGATCTGGACAATCAGCTGTGTAGAAGTGCTGCTCCAAATCAGTGACTGAAATCACACCATCCATGTTATCTGCCCAAATTGATTCATCACTATAACTATTGCAGTACCTTTCTTGTATTCTGTCCCCTTTTTCCACAAATGATTCTTCAATGGCATGCACAATCTCATTTGTCGAGGTGTAGGCCACGCATACTGAAAACACTGGTCCTGTGTTCCTGGCAGTGCTTGCCATTGCCTTCTCAGCTGCTAATCGTACTGGTTCGCTCAAAAGACTCAGGTTCCCCCAGAAATTAATTTTAACTCCATATTTGTTCACAATGCTTTCTTTCATTAGCAATTCATCGATTTTCTCCTTCATTAGATCCATCAATGACTGGACCTCATCACGTTGTCGTTTAAAATTGTCGATACTGAAAGCATACACGGTGACGTACTTCACACCCATCTCATAGCAGTATTGGAGAACAGAGGTGAGAGCTGTGAAACCAACCCTGTGGCCAGCACCCTTTTTGACATTCCTGCTCTTGGCAAATCTACGATTTCCATCCATGATAAATGCAATATGTTTAGGTATGGGACCAAAAGAGAGCACAGAAAAGAGGCACTTACGTAGAAAGCACCATACACCTTCAAGGAAATTGGATGCACTGCTTTCATGATGCTTGTCCATTACAAAATCCTATTAAATAAGAACATACATACTTAGGTCATCAGTCACCAATGATAAATTGGGAGGACAAACTATGCAAGAACCCATTCGTAATAGATGGTGGAATAGCATCAAGAACTCCTGATTTATCTCAAGACCGACATTCCTTTACTTTTTTCCTTTTCTTTAGAGAAAAAAAATATCATAAATTTGAGGATGAAATATCAATACATAATGTGCTATCCTGATTTTATTTCCTAACATTATAATCTTATTAAAGAGTAGAGACCATTAATAATACAGTTACCATCTGAAAGTAACATAGTTCATATGCTTCTTAATATAGTTCACCCCTCCCTTTGGAAACGATAACAAAAACAAAAAAAAAGAAGAAGCATGCCCATACACATTACTACCTGAAATATTAAAAGGTAAACCATTTGATATGATAGATTCATTTTTGTGTTAATTTCTCCCATAGAATATACTAAACACAACTATAAAGGAGAATTAAAAGCAAGGAGCATAGCAACATCCTACACGATGAAATAAGAAATTAAAATTTACTCTGCTATTGAAATCAGAAGAACTTGCCAGACAAACCAGAAATTTCCATGTCTTCGAAGATTCATTTAAGTAAAAATCCTATCTATCAGATTTCATTTTACGAATTGATTTGCATGAGAAAACTCATGACTATACTATCAGAAGCTTGGAACTTGTGTCCAAATGATTAATTTATACAAAACTGTAAGGATGTAACTGTCATGAGATAATAGGTTCTTGCTGCTAGTCCTAAACTTAAACTTTATTTTGCAGCTAGATAATGCTTGAACACAAACACATACACACATTGTATTGTTTTATATTCAATCAAGCTTCCCAAACACAACCACAGCAGAAACTCATGAAGCTTTAAGAATTAACAGGAGTTGGTTACTTGAATGCATCGTTGTCAAACAATACTTGAATGACCAAACAGCAACATAATAAAATGCTTTCAGTTTTCTTCATATAAACAAATTATATATAAAGTAAGAGTCTAAGAGAATAAAAATAATTATAGATGCTTCAATCATGGGATATGGAAGAGAGATCTTTCCACAGTTTTGGCAAAAATATGTGACGTTGGTACACATAATTAGTTCTTTATGCCCTTTACTTCTGGTTATTTTAGTGGTGGTATGTCCTTAAAAGCAAGGAATACCACACACAATATTATCTATGAATGGAAGGATGCCTAGGTCCTTAAAGTATTAAGTTATAGCTTGACAGAATTCCAAAATTCTAAATGAAGGTCCTTGGACAGGCCTTCAAATACTGCAGAGCAGGGGAACTATAGAAAGATGACAAGCAAACAACAATTATCTCAAGGAAAATCTGCAACTTCCAATTTATAATTAATCGGTACAAATTATTTGGACAATGCAAGCAATCGATACATAAAATCCAGCCACCGAAGCACATTGAGCGATGCTTCCATTTATCCCTTTTTTGAAAAGGATGAAGTTAAAGAGGCTACTGTTAATATTATATAACACGGAGAAATAATACGAAGAAAGCTTCAATTTTTGGGCCGGTTCGCTAAAAAAAATGTCAGGATGTAGTAAGAAAAAGAGATTAGATGAGTCAAAAACACGAGATAGAGGAGAAATGGAGCGTGGAAAAAAAGATCCCGGACATGGCGAGCGAGCAAAAGCGACGGAAATACAGAGTGAGGAGGGAGGGGATGGGCGTACCTTGATCTCGAAGAGAAGAGGGAGAAAAGCCGGGAGGGGGGGCGGCGACGGTCGCCGGCCGGCCGGCGGTGAAGAGAGGAGTAGAAATATTAACTTCCCCTCTGAAGTAAATTATTTTAACTTGGTGACCTTCTTTGATTCTAAAGTCGATATATGTATATTGATGGTGGGTGTGTGGTTGCTTTGTTTTTCGTAGACAAAAATTATTTGGGTTGCGCTGGTCGCGAGGATAATAGGAGCGGCAACTTTGTGGTCCATAGACAAAAGGGTGTCCACCCCAGCCTCTCTAGTTGATGTCACTGTTTACGTCTTAGATACGGTTGTATCTTCTGTAGATTTTAAAGCTATTGAGGCTTGTCCTCTCTGCTAGCGAGTTAAACAAAAAATTGTTTTATTCTTTGTTTTGGTATGGCCTTCCTGGAAGAATCGATCTATCAAATGGGCTCTCAAATGGAGTGAAAGCGAAATAACAACTCGGCTTGATTAAGTCATGACAATAGCCTCAATTTGATTATTAAGGCTATCTATAAATTGATCCATGATAACTCGGAGCCTTATCCAAAATGGCTAGCCATTGTAGTTGTCTAAATTTCATGGTAAGGTCGATGATTGATCCATAATTTGCATAAATCTAAGACTTCATCTAAAAAAATTGATTAAAAAATATGCATTGAATCTTTTATTTTTAGTACTATAAAAATATCCAAGGTCTTCTTATGAATGGCTATTATGGAACTAAACATATGCCAAAATATAATAGGGTAAACCAAATGAATTTAGATGAGATTTTGACTTATTTCCTATAAAAGATTGACTCAAAATATGGTAGAGGAACCTAGAACCTCACCTAAGAACATGCTTTTGATCTTTTATTTTTAGTCCGTAGAAGTATTCAAAGCTTCTGATGATGCACGGCTATTATGGAACCAAACATATGCCAGAATATAGTAGGGCAAACCAAATGAATCCAGATAAGATTTTGATTTGACTTATTTCCTATAAAAGATGGACTCAGAAGCTTCAAGTAGCGCAAACTATAAGGGCTTTATTTTCACATGTTACCAGTGGTTCAGAGGCATCAAAAAGTGCAGAAGAAAAGAGCCCTCACGGAGGTCTAACTCGAGAACAATTGTCCCATTTACTCTACATGTGATCTTCTCTATTATTTAGTTTAATTCTCTGGTGACATGGGAATAGAGGATGCGTCATAAAATGCAGCTATAATCCTCAAGGGAAGACCTCGATCAGGGAGCGAATACCCAACGGGCTGATCTTATAATCTGTGAAACCTGCTTCCAAGAAAATCCTCCTCCATTCATGCTCCTGCCGCTCCTTCCCTTCTGTATTGCAAAGCACATCGATATCCCAGAAAAGCTGTGTCTCGATCATCGTAGCACTATCTCCAGTGCTAGCATTTATAACTATATCCAAAATCATTACCTTTCCTCCATCCTCTCTCCCAAGGATCGCTTCCTTGCATAAAGAAATCGCACTCCAATTGTCCCTACTATCCCAACTCTATAGAAAGGAGAAATTATCTAAAGTTGGGGTCCGAAATCAAAGAATTGTTGGTTAATCTTCCATACAATTGCGGTGATGGCACAGTTTAGCTATTTTTATATCAAGCTGGTGAGGAAAAGCGGTCAAATAATATGAAAAACTAGCAAATCGACCACTTGTCTCTCTTTTATTTCAGGTTGGTTATTTATTTGATAATTTTATATTAAACTATGGGATAGTGAAGCTAAATTGATCAGCTTTAAATATAAAATGCCCTAAACCTTAGTTCCACGACCCAAGCCATTAATTGCCATTCTATTTTTCCTTTTTTTCTTTGTTTGATAAGGTGGAAAGTTCATACCCTTTTAGTATTAATTCATCCAATAGAATCAGAAAAATAAAATATTGCATAGTTCAATCGAAGTAGATGGATGGTCGATCCATAAAACATCTGAGGTTGCATTTGATAGCTGGCAATCTATCTAGATTGCTGGCAATTTAAAAGGGCCTCACTGATAGATTGCCAGCAATTTAAAGGGGCCTCACTAGATTATTACGTCTGGTATGTCTTTTGAGTTGATAATCCAAATTGCCAGATAATCCAAATTATCTTCTATGAACTAATCTGGATTACCAAGAAGATGGACGGCTATCCAGATTACCATTATTTTGATAATCTTGTAAAAAAAATTTTGCATGAAATTGCCCTCCTCCCCTCCCCCCTCCCCGTGTGGCCTCCTCCTCAATCTCCTCGATCGCTTCCTTCTCCTCTTCCCCGACAGCCTCCTCTATCATCCTCCTCCCCAATGGCCTCCTCCTCAACTCCCTCGGTGGAGCTGGATGAGGCGGGAGATGTCCCTAGAGATGCGGACCAGGGGTAGGGTGTGGGCGAGGGAGGTGTTTTGGGGGTGGGGGATGCGGTCGTCGAGCCAGATGTATTCGTGCATGGCCCTTGACTGCCACCATAGGCGGAGGAACTCTCGACACCGCAGCCAGAGCTGGGCAGAGCCGGCGATGCTGAAGATGATATGGCGGAGGGAAAGCAATGTTGCGATGTCATCCTCCAAGAAGGGGGAGCCGGGAGAAGAGGTGCGGGTGATGGAGTCGCGGGTGGCCGGAGGGTAGCACAGGCAGCACGGACAGTCGGGGGGCCGAGGTGCGGTGGCCAAGGCAGCATGGGTGGCCGGGGGGCTGGGGTGCGGTGCCGGAGGTGCGACAAGTGGGTGCGGGTTCGTCGGGGGGCCAGGAGGCGGTGCGAGAGGGTAGGAGGAGGCATGAAAAGCCAGAGGGTGGCGGAGGCCGCCAGGGTGGAGGCAGGGAGGGGGGTCTGGGTGTGGCGTACGGAAGAAAGAGAAAAAAAGGAGAAAAAATAAAAAATAATAAAAATAATAATAATAAGTATTCTATAATAGTATAATTTTTTTATATAATATTTTTTATCATTAAAAAAAATTAAATAAATAGCTTAAAATGCTAAACTAATAATTTAATTTTAGGATATTTTAAAAATTTGATGTTACATTATCCGTAATCTAATTGTCATACCAAACATGCCAATCAAGATTCTCAATAATTTTACTATAAAATTATCTGCATCTACCAAATACAGCAATCAATATTACTGACAATCTATCTAAATTACAGATAATCTAAATTATCTTTGTCTGATAATGCACTAAATACAACATAATGCCTCACTACATATGAGATGACTCAGTCCACTGCCTTATTCATCTCTCGGTAGATATGTTTGGCCCTCAGAAAGGCATACCTCATCAAAGCACCTCAGATATCATGCAAGAGCAGGTGAACAGATTGGATTCCCCTCTGTTCCTTGAATTCAGCTAAGGACCGTAAATGAAACACCCTTGATGATTAGATGGTCAGCCCTTAGTATTTGTCTTATATAGATACTCCCCGCCAATGCAGAACTCTATGCACCAAAATATTCAAAATCTGGTATTCTTTAACTATCATCAACCTAAAGTCCGATCCCCTGATGGCATATCCAAAATTTCTTTGTTGACTGGCCTCTAAAACATCACCATTGAATTTGACTTTGGGGAAACTCGGAGGTGAGGGCTCCGATATGATATATACCAACCAGATCGTCATAAAGAGTAGAAATCGGGCCTTAGGTGTTCCGAGTTATCGTAGTCACTCCGATCGAGGAGCGCTGAATGTTGTTGTCAGTCTGGATAATAGCTTTCTCTACAATGAATCTTGCTGATAATCTCCTCCCCTCAAACACCGAGATGTTCCTGCCAACCAAAAACCGTAAGTGATGTACACTGCTCAAATGCCCCAGGGCTTGGTTACCCCACTTTCCACGCTCCCCGCAAAGTTTCAATTGCCATTCGATCAATGCATAGTCACACATCCGTTCTCCTGGGTTAAGGCTACAAGTGGGCTTTAGTTAGAATCAGCATGAGACCCATCGGGCCATAGTGACTTTGGGTAGGGCTATGGTCTAGCAGGGGCGGCTGAAGGGCAAGGCCACCGAAGCCCTTGCCTTAGGCCCCCACCCCCAGGAGGCCCCCCGCTCGTGCGCATCCGGCATCGCGGTCCAGCCTCCGCCTCCCGCCTCTGGCGTCCCGGTCCAGGCGTCCAGCCTCCGCCTCCGGCGTCCCGGTCCACCCCCCCCCGGCCTCCACCGGTAAGTTTCTTCATTTTTTTTTGTTTTTCGACACTCCCCCTCCGCCCCGGTTGTGCGCCGGACCGACGGTCCGCCGGTCCGCCTTCGTTTCTCGAAAGTCGGAGCCCGGAAGAAGGCCCCTCCCTGATCTCGCCTTCGTTTTTAGCTTTAGGCCTCCAAAGATGTTGAGCCGCCCCTGCGGTCTAGGGCCAAATATATTTAGATCTGGTTGGGCTCTACAATTGGGGCCTGGGTACATGTCGGGCAGCACTCGGAGTCACGTGGCCCGGCCGGGAACGGCCCAATGTAATCCCGGATCTGGCCCGACAATCGAGCCTGGATCAGGCCCGTAGCCCGCCCGATGATATCGCCCGATGTCTGGCCCGGAAAACTGACATAACCGGTCTGACCAGACGCATGGTTGATTTGATTCACCGGTTCGGTCGAAATCACGACCGCTGGTTCGCTGGGCCCTTCTTCCCCTCTGGATCCCTAATCCCAACAATCGGTCATCGCCTTTCTCGTCTCTCCGCCTGCACCGCTTCTCCGATCCCTGAAGCTCGTCCCTCATCGCCGGTAGCCGGTCGCCGGTCGTCGGTCCAAGCAAGGCGTAGGCGAGCCTATCGTCGGCTGACTGTGGTTCCATTGAGGTACCATGATCTCCCTCCTCTTTTCATTTTCGTTCACGTTTGGGCCTATTGCTGTTTTTCTATTGCTTCATCGCCGTGATGTCTAGTGGCTGACGGCGATTCCATCACCGGCCCAGCCCGGCCAGCCTCCACTAAGCCCCTTTCTATAGGGCTCTGAACCCTACCTCCACCGCCAGCACCGTCGCCATCACCACCTTCTTCAGCGGCACAGGTGGCAGCATCACCTTCTTCTTGCCACCGCCGGACTTTTTGGTCCGCCGCTGCTTCGCTTTCTTCCCGGTGCCGCTCCGGTATCAAGATACATGATCGCACATACGTTCTCCTTCCCCTCCCCTTTCCCTCCTCTCTCTCTGTCCCTTTTATTTATATGTCTCCGGTCTCCGGAGCACCGTCATAATTTTCTGTTTCTTTTTTTTTTTTTAAATTATTGTGTTTGTTGTCAGCTTTCCCACTGTGAGCTGGGCTAGTGTTTCTTGGCCAATGTCGGCCGAGAAGCCTCCCATGGAGCTTGTCAAGGCCGGCTTTCGAGACGTCAGAGCTACTTCTTACGAGGTGCCTCTTCTCGGTCCCCTCCTCTGACCACCGAGTTATTTTTGTCCTCGTTCCCACTTTTCTTTAAATCTGGAGTTGGAATTTCTCACTGAAGCAAGAAATGAAAACGTGATTTGATTTTTCTTTTCTTTCCTTTCCTTTTTTTTGTTGTTTACATGATGTTTTCTTCTTGATTGCTTTCATGAATTTCTTCTATTAATTCATTTATTCATTTACAATGGGTGATTTATGCTGCTTTGCACATCAAGAACGTGAAAAGAAAAGGTAAGTAAGATTTGACGGCCACAAAATTTATCAAGACTTGCAAGAAACTCTCCTTTTATCTCCAATCTATTTGTTTTGTATCTCTTTGTTTCTTGAAATTTCTTAAAGATTGCACAATACTCTTCTAGGCACTTCCCTGCCTTTCAAACTCGTGGGTGATTTGTTAAGTCAGATTGATTTCTTCTCCCCTTCCTGGTACAACAAGGTCCTGTTCGTCCTTTAGGGTTTCTCAGTTTTAAAGAAGTCATAGATTCTTTATTCGCAATTTATCCACCTAGTCACCTATTGGTCTTTTGCCCATCTCATGCCTCAGCGGATACTTTGTTATTTTGATCAAGGCTGTGATATTTAAATTCATTGTTAGTACATGAACATGAAGTCAGGTTCAACAGTATAATAAGGTTTTTCTTTTGGAACAATAGTAATGTAAAACAGGAGAAATATTTAAATGGGAAATTGGCTTTATATCAGCTAAATCTGTCCATGGAGGATGAAGATCATAATTTTCAAATTCTAGTTAATGTGATCCTCAAGTGTTAGGAATATTTTGCAAAGTAGTTGTCAGGAAAAAAAGAATAAACACAAGAAGCTGAGTGCGATGGTATGGTTGGAATTCATGAAATAAAGTTTTGACAAGGTACGCCGGAAGTAGACCAGTGCTGTAATTGACATCTAGGAGCCATTGAATTAGCTTGTAGAAAGTGGATAATTTCTGGACAGTGATTGAAACTTAATTATACATATTCAAGCAAATTATGGGGTGCGCTAGACCATAGTTTGACATCCAGGCAAAGATTTGGAGCAGCATGTCTGAATAAAAGAAATAGGATTATGATATAGGTGATTTAGTTGCCTGAGAATGTAATCAATCTTGAAGATGGCTGATTATAAAGATATAGTCGAAAGATCTCTATACATGATATTCTCATATCTGTTGATTGCTAAAAATTCTTCCATGAGCTTGCTTTGTGTGATCACAGACATTACATAGTTACATCATCTTAGGATCTTTCTCTTGTCACAAAGATAAAGAGGAAGAGGATTAAGCAAGCAAATGACAGTGCAGCTGAGAAATATTTATAAAGCAATTTTGTGGCCTGATGGTGCTGGTATTCAGTACACTTGTCAAGCTCATAAATGGATTTATGTAATATTTGATTGAATAAAGTTGAACGGAGCATTTGAACCAAATGGCTCTAAAACAATTGAAACTTTGTCTGAGTGGCCTTCATAAGGAGGAGCAATACAGGGAGTGTCTTTGCCAGAAGAGGAAACAGAGGACCATAGAATTTATGCTCTTCTCCTCTGGGAGCAGTCAGTGAGATTTAGTTTCCAACTTTTCTGTCACTGTTGTGATGCACAGTTGCCTTCTTGCTTCAGCCTCCCCTCATATGCCCGGCAACAAGAATATAGGTGGTTGGCCACTGCCAAACTACACCGTTTTCTTTTTTTTTTTTTTGAAAACTAGCATTGGATAAGGAGAGATGTTGAGCAGCATGAAATCAAACGTCCATCTGGAAAGTGTTTTCATTACAAGAAAAAATGAACTTTCCCATTTTAATGTGTTAATTTCTCTTGGACTCCCACTCAGCCTGCCACCACCAAAGTACACTGTTTTGCAAGTCTAGAAGCAATTTCTTTTTGAATGGAGCATTTGGTCATGGAGAGATGTCAGGCTACACTGGGTGAAACATCCATTTGGAAAGTGTTTGATTTTAAGAACATGAACTTTCCCATGTTACTTTTGTGTTGATTTTTCTTGGACTTTCACTCAGCCTACCACATTTTTAGTGAAGTCTGCAGTTATTTTATTTTATTTTTTTAAACTTTAATTTATATATGCCAAAGAAAAACTCTTAGTAATTATAGCACGATACACTAATAACTCATTGTTTCAAATTCTATAGCAACTGGAGCAACTTAGGAGGCGCCCATATGCGCTAACTGGAGAAGTGGTAAACAACTCTTAGCTCTTTTGATCCTTTACTTTTCATATTGGTGGGGAGATGAAATCACTTAGAGAGATCTTGGAGTTTCTAATGCATTATATTTATGTTTTATAGAATTTCATTCAGGAAGAGGATACTCGATTGGAAACTACACGTGCAAGATGTACGGTCACAATCTTTGCTGCTATATTTGAACGTACTACGAGTACATTTCCTTGAAGAAAAAAGCAGAAAACAAAATACAGATGTACCTGAACTTACTTTATGTCATGAGATGTTTTTGACACTTGAAATGTTTATTGGCTCCTCGCAGTGGCAAACGTTCTTAGAAGGCATGAGGTGTTAAAGGAGCGTCTTTCAAGGTAAGCTGTTTGTGGAAAGCTACTGATAAACGAACATTATGTGCTCACTGGAACTGATGGCCACTTCATTTTGGTGCTTTTTTTTTTTTTTGGCACCATTCCCCGATTTGTCATTGATTGCATGCTTCTTGCACATTATGGAAACATCACTTTGTTCAGTTTGTGATTGATTATGTCTTCATGTATATCAGATTTACAGTCAAACCAATTTCTAGACGCTTTTCATAATTAGGAGCAAAGTTTTTAGTACAAAACCAAGAGACTGTTGAGTGAGTACACGGTAAGCAGATTGGCCTTTTTCCTTAGCAGAAAGGGGAACAGGCAACAGAATGAAAAGTTCTTACACCTGTTGATAGAGCTGCTCATATCTTTTGGCTTCATTTGCTGTGATTTTTGTGACCAAAAATCCTCATTATCTTATCCTCTCATCGCGGGTTTTATGAGTCTTACTTTGCAAATATATAAAAAAAATGTTGATTTTCTTTATGTTAATCGCTAAAATACGAACATTTCCACAAAGAGAATGACTAGCAAAGCTATGAAAGGAAAGTTGAACATATGTGCAACCGCTAATCATTTGTGGTTATATCTCATCATCTCACAGTCTCACTTCCCATAAGTAACTGATGCTTTTAGAATCCTCCTCTTGAAGGATTAGTCATGGTTTGAAATGCCTTATGTCACATCTAAATCTAACTTTTTGTGTCCCTTATGCTAAATGATAAATGAATAGTGAAGCTATCTCCCACCCAATCCACCATACACCAAAATCTCATGTTCTTAGTGCTCTTTTTTGGGAACAGACTAGAATAGCAAGGAATTTTTAGTAAACATAATAGAATCTAATAACTGAGAAGAAAAATTTTTGGAAGCCAAGAATATTCTAGTTTTTTTTTTTTTTCGAATAATGTTCTACAGAATCAACCATAAACTTCAGTTTGAATAGTATATTTCTCAGCTCTGTAATTGTGGTCCCATTTTAAATAATTATGATAGTGATTCTGTTCTTATATATAAGTAGAAGAGCACTTCCAGGCCACTGTGACAAATGGATCTTCAATGCAAAAGAATTAAATTGGTGCGTGGGTTTTCACCTATACTTGTGTGACCATTGAAATACATCTGACTAAGCTTACTCTTCCTGCTTGACCATTCTCTTCCAAGCAATCATCATCAAGTCTGCCCTATTTTTTTTGGTTATTCTACATTATCCTTTGTTTTTTCCGTTCTCTCTATATCCCTGTTGTCCTTTTTTTTGGGTGGAAGGAGGGTTTGTTTATAGGTTAGATGGACATCCTTATCTCCCGAATTTACCTACTTCAACGTTGGACCTTTGTGCTGCATGGTGCATGTAATAAGAATATAATGAAGATATCAACTATAAAAATGCAGGTATTAAATCTAATCACTTTAATGTTACTCAATCAAAAGCATAAAAAGAGACATCTGATTGGAGCAAAGTATGTAGTAGTGGTAGACTGACAAGCAATGAACAAAGGAAGCTAAAAGGAAAGATGGAGGATTTTTTTTTTGGTTTGGGGGGGGGGGGGAGGCGCCTCAGCTTTTGTGTTTCTTCTCCCTCTACCGTTTCCCAAGGGGGAGTGAACCAGTGGGACAGGGATGTGGGGTGCCATGAGTTGGGGGACTTGGAGTACTTGGAGAAATGTGAGATTGTGGAGTACTTGGAGTCCATATAAAGAATGGGCTGCAAGACTTTTTCTTTGGAATTTTGTTAATTCTGCTAATCTCCTGTCACCAAACACCCCTAGCTATAATTTATATAGCATGCATGTTATTGTTCTATTTACTATTAAATAAAGATGTTATTTCTTAGGAAGGAATGCTTTGCTTTTCCAGCCGTTATTCTGATTCTATGGCTTCCTCTTCTGCCACAGGGACTCTGATAAGATGATTTTTGAGCGTTTGCAAAGAGAATTTGAAGCTGCACAAGCTGCAAAAACTGAAGGTACCTTTTCATAATGGTTCTAACATTATAGAATTGTTTCTTAATGTTTTATATTGGAATAGTGGTCTAAGTTATCTTAACCATCAATTTTCATGGTTCATACTACATCTTTATTTATTTATTTGTTTTTATGAACACCCAGATACGAGTCTTCATGTTGTATGAGTATATGTTTTTGCACAATGTTTGCCTCATCATTGTTGTGCTATGCATGATGGTTCGTGATATAGGAGAGTCCAGAGGATCAATCATATTGATCAACTGGAGCAAGGTTCAGCCTATAGTGCATATCTCGTTGATATCACTACATGTCAAATGATCTTAGTAGTATTTACAATTGCTGAATAGTTGAACCCCAAGATGTGAAGCAACCTTTGCTTGCCTGGCCATTAGGAAACAATGAACTTCATAAATTGAAATGCATTTCCTCATCTACTATGCATTCCATATTTTTATACCTTTCTAAAGTAAAATTTCCTCATTCTGCAGAGATATCTTTGGATGGTGAGCAATGGAATGAAGGATTACTAGCGACTATCCGTGAGAGGGTACTATGCTTTAGAATTCTTTGCCTACAATACTTTCTAGTTTGCCCTATAAATCCATATTATTCTTCTGCTTTTTTTTTTTTTTGCCCCTGTTAAGATTTACTGCTTGTTTTGGGAAAGTAAAACAAAGTTGATTGTTAATAATAATATTATCAATATCATTCTCCTCGCTGGTAAGGTTGCTTGATTGTAACCAGGGTGTCACAGGTTTGAAACACCTAAATACCCTCTCCATTCAGCCACTAGGACGCCCTTTAACCTTTTTTTTTCCAAAAAGTTTCCTTTCACTAACCCCATGGACATGGTGTACAAGGTTCATGAGGCTTACCTAGCCAAAACGTAGTTCTGGCTCTATCCAAACTTTTTTTGGTTCACCCCAACATTACCCACTTTTCTGATTATTAGTATCATCATCATCATCATCATCATTGGATGATATCACCTCAAATGTCAGTTTCCCTCTGCTTGTGAACTGATGTATGATAAATATATTCATATTGTTTGATAATATATTCATATTGTTTTATTTGTTAGGCCTCAATCTGGCTGGTGCACCAGAATTTCTAATGAGCTTGCTTAATCTCGTAGACAGGTTCACATGGAAGCTGATAGAAAGGCAATGTCAAGCCAAGCAAGCATTCCTCCTGATACCCACTTTCATGCAAAAACTACTTACAGAATAAAAAATAAGGTGACTTCTATTTCCAACTATCTCGTGATTCTTATTATTGTCAGCCGATTTCTTTTAAATGTGCATTTGCGGTAAACTAAAACACATCTCCATTCAACATCCATATCTTAGATTATTAGTTATATGTAAAAACTGGAACCTTAGTTTTATACCTCAGGTCCTACTTCTTTTGTGAGTACATATAATTTCTGTCAAATACTATAGCCCAATAACATACCTTATAATGTTTGATATGCATATATGCACGCATATGCATATTGTACATATTTTAAGTATGCATACTTATTGTTATGCTGTTTGTAATGTTTCACATTCTTGCCGGTTGTTAGGTTACTTACGGCTGCTATTAGATTGAAGTCATCACAATTCCAGTTATTTGAACTTGACGTTTCTGCAAAAGAACATGGTCGTTAATCTATGACTAGATTAGGTCAAGTCTGAGAAAAATCATCATTGCCAGTTGTGAATTTGATAGTTTTAGCATTACAAAGATTCTGTTTGAAGTATTGCTTAGGGTAAATATTGGAACTTGTTTTGGAAAATGGCAAAAAACAAATAGTTACTTTGATATGCTTGAGGGGTTATTGTTTAAATCCAATAATCGATTTGAACTTAGGCTTGAAAACTGATTAGGCAATATCTTTCTAGATCCATTTCTATAGCCTGGTTAATCTGGATAGTGACAAGTTTTAGCATTGGAATAATATGAGCATTCATATTCATATCCACCAAACAGAAGTGGATATAGTCATACAGATGCGGTCATACAGATATGTGCACATTGCAAGGTCTGCAATTTGGGTACTGGGTACTGTGCTGGTATCTTACTGATTCGATATGGTATGGGTCGGTATGAAACGGTACGCATGCTATATCGAAATAGGTCTCCAACTATTTTTCTCACTTTTTATCTCAATGTGTCTTGGTACAGGTTGGTACACGCCTCGATATGTCTCAGTACATCTTGGTACAGTGTGATACAGGGTCTGTACTGATCCGAACTCAAGTTTCGTACTGGTTCCCACCTAGTACCCTATATTGGGTGGTATGGGGTGATATGACAATCCATGATGCATAGACATGTATCTAATCTATTTTAGCCTACTTAGTCTCATATGGCTTTTAGACTCAGTTGTGGGTGGGTTTAATAAGTGATAACATCAATGTCTTCAATTTTCTAAGGAGTGATATCTTTAACTTGGTGGTTCCATCATTGGACCCATAAACTTGAGACTCTTAATCCAAGGTGTGCATCTTACTGGAGTCATTAGGATTGATGGATTTAAGTGCTTTTCAACAAACATGATATATAATGTGGTAGCATGGTTTGTCATACCTTTACATAATGTCTTGTATCGAGTGCATTATACCATGCTAGTACTGAACTGAGACTTTATTTAGGGGGCTTATCGAGTTTCAGTAGATGGAACTGATCTCTATACTGGGCATACTGACATTGTACCATCGTGGTATTAGTGTGAGGCATAGTACCGAGACGATGGATCTTGCATGATAGTGCTTCTTGGCATAAGACACTAGCATGGTACCTGATGCATGACAGTACTTGGATGCTCCCCTATTACTGTGTGCTGAGCATTGGAATTGCTGACATAGCACCACATAGTATGTGTCATGACAGTGCCATGTTGGCATTCCATTAGCATGCAGTGCTTAAATCTTTGTTAGGACAACTAACTACAAGCCTTTCAACTTGGAAAAAGGTAGAACGACATGCATACATTGCTTGAGTAATAAAGAATAAAGTGGAAATATGTTTTATCTACAAAGTTAAATAATAAGTCTGGAAATAGAAATAATATTTGATATATATTAATTATAAAAAGATTATCTACATCATCTAAAACTAGTTGACATACTGCTCATATTTGATTTATATCTGTTATGATTTGAATAATATGGGTGTTGTTACCGCTTCTTCTATATCGGTGTCTGTTTAGAACAAATTTGGATACAAATATTAGCTTCTTGCTTACATTTGCTTAGAACACTGTTATTGCTAATCCCTAGCCTGGATTAGAAAGCTGGAGGGTTGACATTGGGTTGACAGACAGCCATAAAAAAGACATGTCAAACTTGAAATGGATCCAAATTTCATAGGCTTGCTGATCCCAAATAATTTGGATAAGGCTGGATGCTTATGGTTTTGGATTAATATCTGTATTTACAAAGTTGTCCCAAAATGAAAATAATTAGAATTGGATATGCTGAAATCCAACCTGCATTTAATCCATTTTCAGCCCTATCTGAACTCATTGAGGATGATGAAGCACTTCTCACAAACCTTTATCCAAACCCAAAAAGAATTGGACCTGAACCAAATCTGAAGCCAGTTAGTTTATCCAAACATGGTCATTTCTCATGAATTTGATCCATTTAACAGCAATCCAAGTTTTTCTTTGGCCAGGGTTGTCATTGTGTTGGGTTTAAGTTGCCCATCCAATTTCATCCCTAATATTGTGCACTTAAACTACCATAAAGGAAATGCTATAACTAATCTTTTTACAGATTTAGATATGAAAATACTAAAGGTTGTGATGCAGGACCAATTGGTCAATATATTAAGAACCTGTATAAATTTAAGCATTGCAGATCTTTGCATTAGTGAGTACACGGAATGATAGAAATAATACCATTGTCATGTGAAAAAAGGAATTTGTCGACAAATAATTTGTTGTTCCTGTGTATAATAATTTGTCAGTGGACGGGCTCTTGCTTGACTACTCTGGCAATACTCAGTTTCAAACTTTATAAGGCAATAAATGGCATGCTACTGCTTAGTCTTATTTATGTTGGATTGTGGTCTATGCACAATGTTAAATTTTAACTTGCTATTAAAATAACTTTGGTTTGTATACCTGCAAAGAAGCTCACCTTGAGATTCGATATCATTTTTGCATTGCAAAAGTTTTGCCTGAAAGAAACTGGACTGCTGAAAAAGATAATAACAAAAACTTTATATCAATCTTTAGTTTATCAGTTCTGTCTTTTTATGTGGAAGATCTATTGGTGAAACTTGCTGAGTCTGCAGTTTGTGATCCTTGTTAGCAGGTAATCTGTTGTCTGGAGGGTGCAAGAATTGGCATACAGTATGAGACATCTTTTGCTGGTAATTGTGTAAAGTTATTTTGTGGCTGGGAAAATAGTAATGACTGACTTTTATTTGTGCAACCTAATGGCCTTTTGCTTTATCTTTTAGATAAGCCTTGAATTCTTAAAATTTCATGAAGGGGTAGTATTAATCAGATTTTGGGCGTTGCAAGGATTGTGAAACTCATGTGGGATTGGGATTATAAAAGAAAAGAAACAAACTTTACAAAAAATCTAAAGGCTGAACCCTCAGACTTTTGCACCATAAATGGTTGTTCCAGTTGTATAAATTTTTATATGATTTGGATCAACAGTAGAAATTTCTCAAAGCCAAACAACTACTCATTCTTAATTTAATAACTCTACAACTACTCATACTTGATGATTGTTCCAGTTGTATAAATTTTTATATGATTTGGACCGAGAGCAGAAATTTTTGAAAACCACACAACTACTCATACTTAATTTAATAACTCTACAAAAATCTAAAATCTGAAACCTTCAGACTTTTGCACCATAAATGGGTGTTCCAGTTGTGTAAATTTTTATGTGACTTGGGTCCAGAGCAGAAATTTTTTAAAACTGCTCAACTGCTTATACTTAATTTAATACCAGTGACTCTCAATTAAATTGTAATGAGTAAAGCATGTGCATTTACTTTACCTCTGTGGAACGTCTCGCTTCAATCTTGCAGCTGGCTGAGTCAGCTTAATTGGACAAGGAGAATACATGGTTATGTACATTCGGATGTTATTATTTTCAAATCTTTTTAATTTTAGATCCCACATGATGATCCCATGATCTATGCTGTTATTTCTTGAATAATGTTCTTTAAGTAATTAGAGAAGTTAATCATATTTAGTTCTGTTTTGCAGGAGAACCTTGTGAGATTTACCATTGCGTGCTTGAAAGTAAATCATTTCTTGAAAAAATGACTGTAATTGAACATACAGTTCCTTTCTTTCTTCCAATACGTGAAGCAGAAAATGACCTTCTGTCTTCTAGTGCAATTGTGGGTTTTCTAAGCATTTACAGTGTCTTTATTATTATTATTATTATTATTTTTTGATTTTAATCCTATTGATTATGTGCCTTCAGAAATTTATCGACCATGTTGGAGAACTTCTGCAATCTTATGTGGACAGGAGAGAGCAGGTATCATGCTTGTAACTGTCATCCTTCACTCTGGCTTGAACAATATGATGCTTATGTCTTATATCTTCATGTATTCTTCTTATGTCTATATTGATGCTTTACAGTGATGGCACTATCTTGCTTAGGTTGTTTATCTGCATTAGATATTGGTAAAGAGGTCATTTACTGAGGCTACATATTGCTTAACTTCAAGTTTATAAATTTTATTTATTGTTGCTTCCAAAAACCTGCATTTGTTGTCTTTATTCATTCTAGCTATCAATGTGGTCCAATAGAATAATCCAAATCAGGACCTGGGAGCTTCTGTGATAGAGTAATAATTTGTTTACTAACCCATGAACTTGCAGGAAAGAAATTAGCCATAAAGCATGATTTGAAATGCGGCACCTTGCTAGTTGGTGCTCACTAGGACATAGAATGGCAGGCTAGCACTGCTGCCACCTGGCTCACGTCAACATGACACCTATTGCATCTTTTCTTTTAAATGTTTTAAAATTTAGAAAACATTTTCTATGTTCTTTCTATTTATCTTTTCTTTTCAGCATGGGGAGGCACAGTGCCTGCAGTGCCGGCCATTGGCTGCATGCCTTATGCATTTGGCATTTAAATCCTTGCCTTAAAGTATAACTGAGAAAATATGGTGTTATCATGTGGAATATGAATATGAACTGGCCACTGCACCTGTAAGTTTATTCATATAGTTCACAGTTAGGCATTTATTTTGCAAATTTTTGGATGTAGAAGGTTTGACACGACATAATTGTTGGTCTTGTCTGACAAGTGTCGGCAAAGAACTTAACATTAATCTTTAGGTTCATGTTAAATACAAAAATATAGACATTTAGGTGGAGTGAATCTGGAAGGGAGTTTTCTTAGTTTTTCTTAATTAGTTAATTTGTTGATGTTTCTGTGTATAATTTGGATTTGACTTTATGGTTTATTTTTTCAAGAAATCCTTAGTTCCCAGCTGAGTTGCAGGCCTCAATTTATATAAATTTGAAGAGGCACATAACATTATTTATGTCCGCTTTAGCTAGAAGAGGGTCAAAATCTCTTTATGATGTTGATTGATAATAAAAACCTGCTCATGTGCCTGTACCATAATTGTGGACTGCAATCTTTATTTGAAGGCTGGTGGAATTCTATCCTGATTCTCTTTTTCACTTGTTGGTTGTTACTGCAAATGAAGCAGGCAGTCTATGCTTTTCTATCGCCCCTTTTGTTTTTACAATATCTTCATTGCAGATTAGCATCTTAAGAATGATGGATTTCATCACTTAAAATACATACTAAATTATTTTACATGTAAAAAATGATTACATGCACATTCCTTGTACATATATCAAAATTATAATATTCAATTTCTTTTGCTAGCTGGCTGGTGTGATATGCAACTGTACTGACTCTGATATTAGTGACAGTGATTTGCAAGTATTTATGAATTCTCATTGGGAAGATAATAATAAATAAGGAGGTCGAGGAGATCATATCATACTCATTGTTTATGATCCTTTTCATGTTTTTTTTTAAATTTATTTTTTTAATAGCTATGCAAATGCATCTTTTTTTATTCTGCTCATGATACTTTTTCTTTTGTTTTTATTATTTTTTTCCTGCCAAACTTGTCTTCAAATTTAGCTTGCATGATTTTTGTCTTTTCATGCATATATGCTGCAAACCTCCTATCATTCAAGAAATGCTCTTGCACAATTTTTACTTGTTTTTTTTTTTTTGGGGGGGGGTTCATTTAGGTTCGCCTTATCAAGGAACTGTATGGAAACCAAATTGGGGAGCTATTCCATAGTCTTGCTTACAATTTGATTGAATTTGTATTGGAAGACTTTGATTGGTAAGTGGCCACTTGTACAATTAGTTTTATGAATTTAATTTTTTTAAATATAGATTTAATTGATTTCATGTTGGAGCCTCATCAATCATATTTTAATGGTCATCAGCACTGTAATTCTTTTATTTTAATGGTCATCAGCACTGCAATTCTTTTACTGAGTCATTGTGGAAAAACCATTTTATTATTTTGTATTGCAGTCTTTTGGCTGGATCCTGCAGCTAATGTAGCATTTAAGTTCGTATTTGCATCTGTTGCCTATCAGATACATGTCCCAAGTGGCCAAGCCTGGGCCGCTCGCTTCTCCTGTATATGTTACTTGTGTTATGACCATAGAGATCTTTAATAGGAAAAGGCAAGGAATAGGAACCTGTGCATGTTCCATGCACAACATATACATGTGCGTACGGAAAGTGCACGGAGGGTGAGTGGGAAGAGGGGTTGGAGATCTAAGTTAATTAATACAGCTAATGTAGTATTTAAGTTCATATTTGCATTTGTTGCCTATCTGATACATGTCCCAAGCAGCCAAGCCTGGGGCATTTACTTCTCTTATGTATGTTACTTGTGTTATGACCATAGAGATCTTTGATAGGAAAAGGTAAGGAATAGAAACCTGTGCATGTCCCATGGACAACATATATGTATGTATACAGAGAGCGTGCAGGGGGTTGGGGGTAGGTGAGGAATTGGAGATCTAAGCTAATTAATGTATTTCCACATTACAAATTCAGGAGCTTCCCGAAAACACATGTTTAAAGAATGCAAAACTTCTTCGAACATGTTGTTCCATGATTTTTGGACTTATGATCCAATACGAGAAGAAATGAAGACTTACTTTTGGAAAGACTAGAACTCTACCTTCCTCATTTCATAATGAAATCCAACCACCTAGAAATAAATAAACCTTAATCTTAGATTACACCACCTATGACATACTTGACCTTTGAACATGTATACAGAGAGTGCGCAGGGGGTGGGGGTCGGGGGAGGGGTTGCATCTTGATTAGAGCTTTGGGAAAATATGGCCGATCACATTGCAAAAAGTATTTGTTTTTTCCCCTTCCTCAACTAACTTATTCATGTTTTTTTACCTTTCAAAAAAATGATCTCAGCCGTTAGATGAGATTAAATCATGATTGTTATTCCACTATTCCATAAAGAAGCTAAAATGTTGCCACATGGCTACTTAATACAATTGGAAGACACCTCCATCAAGCCTCAATCATGTTAAAGATGGTCTGGTCGTCAATCCAAAGTGATTGAATCTAGGGAGTCTTCTTCTGCCACCTTGTCTAGACATGGAAGGTCTACATGTTCCATCATTGTTTATGCATTGTTGATGAGGAATAGCTAGGTAGATGATGGCTAGGTTGACAAATGTAAATTGTTCAATACAAAAAGAAAGAGTCCTGTATCAGTGGTGGTGATCTGCCACCAAAGGAAAACAGGCCATACAGACAACAAATCAGAATCATAGTGTTGTGATTTATCATCTTGCTTGCAAATAATGGAGACCAAATCTCTAGTTAATTTCATAACAGATTATAGGTGGTACACAATCAATTCTTCTTCAACCATGTATTTCACAATGAACCATTCTATTCTGCACAGTTTGTTAGAAATGAAGAATTATGCTGATTGCTGGTTGCTTGTTAGCGTTGGTACATATGTTGAATATTGGTTAAACATGCTGGAATGTCCAAGTCCAATGTAACGTGCATACGTCCGCGCGGATGAGAGAGAGAGAGAGAGAGATTATACGGGTTATTTCTTAGTATGGGTATAGATGTAAAAGTATTTTCTAAGATAATACTTTTTAAGCCAGGATTCGAAATAGAGTTCTCTCCATCAAAAGGCAGGTGCTAAACAGGGTTTTATGTTGCATCCTCTAGACTTTAGGGTGCTTGTTTTGATTGTGCTGATAAAATGGAAACCTATCTGCTACAAGGCTACTTTTTCTTCTTTTACAAGAAGTTTATGATATGCTGTCCAATGGCATCTCATTAATTTTACTCTGTTTTATCTTGTGTAGCAAGGTGACTGTCAGTCTAAGATATGCAGATCTTGTTTCAGTATTGCCAAGTCGAATAAGGGTTCTGGCATGGCCTGTCCATCCTTCAAAAAAAATTCTTGTGGGAGATAGGAAAGGAAGTGGAGCAGTACTAGCTCAATCTATTCCATCTCGTCTTTCGTATGCTGAGGATGCATTAAGAACTATGAGCCTGCCAGAAGGTTTGTTGTATTTCAATTCTTTATTTTTTTCAACAAGCATGAAACATTTTTCTTGGACTTCTAACCTTTGTCCAATCTTCTCCTTTTCTGCTCTCTCTCTTGTAGCATATGCTGAGATTGTGTTGAACCTGCCTCGAGTTCTGCAACAAATGTTCCCGCATCTGGGAGGTGCATAAAGTCATTCAAGCACATTCCAGAAATGACCACTGAAATGGAGCTTCAAGCTTGCCGATCTTTTCTGAGATATGATTCTTATTCTTGATGGCCAATGTCATTGATATAATTCGAGGCATGCATTGTCAAGTAACATGCATTAGCCCATTCCATTGGAACTTGGATGTGCCGATCATGGAGGAGACTACAAAGTTGTTTTTTCCCCCTCTTCATTTGTTGGTCACTGACTCGCACATGTACTTGCCAAGAAACCAAGATATTGTTGGATGGCAACATGCTTCAAAGTTCTAGTGAAAATCATTGTTGATCCAAATTTAATGAACATTCTGGCGCCCCCATAACCCAGCCTGGTTGGGTTCCATGTTGATGATTTTCACCTTCAGAGATGCTCCCATCGCAAAGGATATGCATGTAGTTGCTTATCTGATTTCTTGTTTTGTTGTGTTGTGATAGAGAATGGCAGTAATTTTGCCATCCAGCTTTAAACGTAATTCCATCGCATGGTTCAGATGCCTAATATTATCCAGGATTTTAGAAAGTTTGATCATATGTAATCTTTTAACCTAACTAATTGAATTTGTTTGAGCGATTATGCAGGAATTTCCTATATGTCTTCATCTGCACTGAATGTTTGGTTGTACGTAATCCAAACTAAACTAACTCATGGAATTAGTTTGATTTCTTGTATGTTTTTGTCTTCACTGACATTTTATTCGAGGGAATATGGCTCTTGATAGCTGATTTTTGGCCATGATATCATGTTGAAGCCTCGACCAAAATATGTTCTTGATCAATGCATTCTATGCTTTGGGTCAAATGTGCGTCCAACATCCAAATGCATGTATTAAATGTTCTTTTAATGCTTTTATCTTGCTGATTCATGTAAGTTGGATGTTGGCATGTGAATGAAGGATGGAAGCTATAATGAGGGTGTTCAGTGTATGAGGCTCTTGGGATTGTGGGGTTCAGGGAGGGTCGGATGTACGCTGCCTTATCTCTGCATTAGAGAAGCTGTTTGTGTATTTGGACTCTTGTTGTTAAGGCTTGAAATGAAGTGGGAAAAATGTATGATTGACCTTTCACTGCGGTTATTTCACCAGGTTTGTGTACACTGTTTATCGTATTGTTGAAAAGTTACTTGTATAGCATCTCTAAGGGCAACTGTTTCCATATTCAAACTTTAGCTTTTACCTTATAGGATAGCAGATCTGCAACCTTGTTTAAGACTTTGTTTTAGAAAACTGTTTAGTGCCCGTTTGGATGGCGGAATCACAAAAGCCTGTGGATGATCTGTCTACAGTGCTTTCTCCTCAGCGCAGCAGCAAACACAGAATTTGCAGGATTGTGGCCTGTGGGGGTGGGGTGCGATTCCCCAGTTTCTAGTTATAAGGGATAAGCAAATCCAACGGTGAGATGATTTGCCTTGTCCCTGGAAAACTAGGACTAGCTATGTTTGCTAGCTGTCTGTTATTTTGAAAGTACCCTGCTTAGCAAGGAAACTGCATTCGAGGGGGTATTCGTGGTTGCCATTATTAAGCTCGGGAGGGTTGGAGTGAAGACTGCCGGAGATGGAGAGCTCCGGAATGCTTGCTCGGTGGTGAACTAGGATTGGATGAGAGGGCACTCGGTAATAGTCACAGCTAGTGATCAAAGAAAGCATAAGAATGGCACTGAGAGCTGGGAAAGCATCAAAATTGCAACCGCTCATGCAACACTTAATTGTCTAAGGATATTTTCCTCAAACATGCAGCCAAACAAAAATTATGAAATAATTGGAATCTCTTTCAATACCATGGAGAATGTTGAACACAATTTCTGATGGATGGTTCATTAGTGAAATATCTTTGGGTGGTAGACATGCTTAACCAGGGAAAATTATCCTACATAAGTGCAGTCTTCTGCAAAATCTTTTAGCTCAAAGACAAGTTCCACAAATTAATTTAACTTGTAGCCAAACGAATTAAAATAATTCGGACTTAAATGTGACCTGATATATGAGATATTTTTATAGTCGGTACCATCGTACACAATAAAACCATAACCATCTAGAAAATCAGTTAATGTCATTGCATATGACATGCCATTCTAATCGAGACAAACGCCAGCAGAGAATAATAGTTCACCAAAGTTTATCAAGCTAGGAGAAGGGAAAAAGATCTCCTCCTCTTCAAACTTCCACCAGACCATTGTCCTCCATCCACGTGGTAAGCTTCCAATCGCTAGAGCCTCAGCCTACTTCTCCAGTTCTCCCACCTCTTCCTAGAAAATGCCACAGTTAATACAAAAAGGAAAAAGAACAACTGATACAAAGACTCTGAGCGAGGGAAGAAGAAGGAAGCTTTGTCCTCACCAAGCAAGAAGAGCATGGCTTTAGCCTCCCCTCAGCATGCCTTCCTCACAGGCAACCCCCGCTTCTCAATTCCCAAGCCCACAAGGAGGTCACTTCCACCCCCACTGCTCTCATTCCGGTCTTCCATGGAAAAAGAATCAGGCTCATCATCCGGGTATAACCATGAAAATCTCCCTTCACATACTCCATCCCAATACTTAATTTTTCATTGCCAGTTCGGTTGGTGTCTGATGATATATAATATTTGTATTATGGATTGAACAGCAGAGGTGAGACAAAGTTGGCTAAACTGGCTATTGTCACCTTGGCAGCTGGTGTCCTCACTCTTGGGTCCGTCCATGATGCCATGGCCGCCAAGTCCGGTGGCAGAGTTGGAGGTCAGGCCTTCCGGTCAGCTGCACCAAGGTCATCAGGACCGCGAATCAACAATTCAAGGTAAGGCATGGACTAGTTTAAATAAGAACCTGAACTTCTAGGAATATCCAAGTTAGAAGATTTTTGATCGAAGAATTCCTATTAGTCATCAATTTAAATGTTCTCTCTTTATGCCACAGTTTTATGAGAATCCTCAGCCATTTATCATATGGGCATATAAAGCAGAAATATTTGTTCCCAAGTTCAGCCACCAAATAGATCTACTAAGCTCTTACTTGATAAGAGAAATATTGCACCTTTGGGACCTAGAATGGTCAGAAAGCAATCATTGGTTTGGATATTTGGAAGTAGAAGCACTGAAAGTATTGGCGGGATGGGATGCAAGAATTCAGGAGGAAGGTGAGGATGTAGTGAGTCCCTAGGCACAAGATTTTCCTTGATCAGATGTTTCTGTGATTCAAGTCCTCCGATATTAACCCTAATCACAAGATGTACCCATTCCATTCTCACTCGATTCCCTTCAGCAGACCTTTACACTTGTTTAGTATATACTTCGGAAAGTCTATTGAAATGACAGAAAAAAAAAAAAAAAAAATCCTCATCGAATTCCGAAGTTCAATGATACACCATCCATGTGGCTCTTTTGTCATATAATTCACACTTCCTTTTCCACCATGAAAACTATCATAGCTTCCACCATCAAACATATTTTTAATCACATTATTAAGGTTTTCTAATTGATGGCCTAGCGTTCCATTTTGGACAGGACTAATGTATTCATCAACCCACCACTGGCACCGCCTCTTATTGGAGGGTATGGCTATGGGGTACCATTCTACGGTGGATGGGGCTGGTCTCCTTTCACATTCTTTGCACCGGGCCCCAGCGTTGCAGTAGGTATTGGAGGAGGGTTTGATGTATTTGCTGCATTCATAGTTCTTGGAGTGATTGCAGCTGTTATCAGAAGATTTACAGGGCGTGGAGAAGATGACGAGGATGACTACTGATGCTATGCCATCATCTGTATAGCTACATCTGTATCTAAGTGACACCAAACTACTCCTTTTTCGTATTCATGACTACTATCTTTATTCCTGAAAAATGTATTCTAAGAGAGAGAAACAGTACATATATAATTTTATCTTGTTGCAATTATAACATGTATCTATCTCATTTCAGAGGTTACTATAAAACTATAAATTTTTGCTGCATAACAACAACATTTATGCAATGACTACCGGAATTGGTACCGGTTCCTGATAAACCTATGGTTGTATTATTTCCGTTGCTAGAGAGATTTTGCACTCATCAACAAATGTGGTGCAAAATGATTGGTGTTGTGGTGTAGAGAGGGTTTTTTTAGCCCCACATCAGTTATGAGTCAAGAGGGAATATGATTTATATGGATTGTAACATTTTCTCCCAACGTGAGGTGTCTTTTAAAGGACAAAACTGTGAGGCTCTAAATGACCAAGGCCCACTGAAGCCCAAAGATGGTCATGAGCCAAAGCGGACAATACCTCACGTATGCGGAGATCCGATCCCTTGACTCATAACCGTAATATTGGCGCCGTATGTGGGAAAGCCTCCTATCCACACATACTCCCTGATGTAGAGAGGACCTTTTTAGTCCCACATCGATTATGAGTCAAAAGAAAATATGGCTTGTATAGATTGGAATCTTCTCTCCCAATGTGAGGCATCTTTTAAAGGACAAAACTGTGAGGCTCTAAATGATCAAAGTCCACTGAAGCCTAAGGCCCACTGAAGTCTAAAGATGGTTATGAGCTAAAACGGATAATATCTCACGTATGCGAAGATCCGACCCCTTGACCCATAACCGCAACATTAGATAGAAAGGTAGGCAAATTTATTTGCTGAGCTCGATGGAGAGTATGCAATTTCGTTTCTCATTAAGCATTTCCATCGATGGTGGTTCTCATGCGTGGTTTCGGGCAAAATCATCAGCCCTTAGCCCCTTAGGAATGAAAGGAGTTAATTTGGTTCATCATCACCCATGGGCCTCTTTGTTCCTCCCGTCTCACTCTATTGGGTCTTTAGTGATGGCGTTGGTTTTTTCTCTTTTACACTTTATAACTGGAGTCGACTCGATCTTGCTTTGAATTGACACTGCTGCTGCTTATGCAGCGACCTATATGGTGTTTATCACCTAGGAGACCTCACATCTAAGTTATTGTAAGGTCAATTTTAATAGCAATTTCAGAGGCATTTAGGGTGGAGCGGGATTTGTGATTTATGACTCCGATTCTAGATTTATGCCAGCCGATGGGAGCCACCTCCTAGATGGCACTATTCCAGTAGCATAGCTACAAATGGCCTGAGTAGGTATCTCCTTCACAAGGTTGAGGTTTGGAGCAAAAAGGCTTACGATTGAGGAGGGCTTGGCCACTATCATCAACTACGGGAGAAGTTGAGTGATGCATCCACTTCTCATATTTGGTGATTAATATAGGATTGCTTCTCAATTGACATCAGAGCATCATGAGACCAATAGTATAATTGATTGGATGGTCTTATTTGCAGTGGAGTACATCAAAAGAATTACTTGGACTAAAACGACGGATCTATCTATGGCATTCCATGATATTTTTTTTTTAATCTTTTGGATGTATATATATATATATATATATATATATATATATATATATATATATATATATATATATATATATATGAGCGATCTATCCTATCAAAAAAAAAAAAAATCTTTAAGGATTAGAGATTAGAGTAGGCATTAGATTCGAACCAGAATCAGAACCAGAACCAAATGATATCACCCTCCTCCCGTTTGGTACTTTTCACTCCAAATAAGAGATTTTAATTCAAATTCGAATATTGATAGATGAAAAGATCAGTATTGAATAGTTTGGTGGGTAAGCCCATGATTAGACCATCCCTCGCCATAAAAAAAAAAAAAATACTCGCGTAACCTTTCATCCCCTCACACACAAATTCACGAGTACCTGATGAACCTCTGCGAGAATACCGCGGCTCACACCACCACCACCCTACTCCCTCTGCTGCCTTCCGCCGCCGCCGTCGACCGCCTCGCGAAGCTTATCAACGACCACCCGCTCCCCCTCCGCCCCCTCCTCCTCCGCCACTTCTCCTCCTCCCTCCTCCTCGACCCCCTCCTCCGCCGCCTCTTCGCCGGCCACGCCCTCGCCACCAAGGCCCTCGACCTCTTCCACTTTTCCCTCCGCCACCACCACCACCCACCCCCTTCCCCCTCCGCCCTTTCCGCCACTCTCCACCACCTCTCCCGTGCCCGCGACTTCGACTCTTCCTTCAACCTCCTCGAAGACGTCGCTCGCTCCTACCCCTCCCTTCTCTCCCCCAAGCCCCTCGCCGTCCTCCTCTCCCGCCTCGTCAAGTTCCGCCCTTTCCCCGAGGCCCTCGACGCCTTCGACCGCGCGGAGCGCACCTGGGCCCTGGCTGGCCTCGCCTTCGGCGCCGACGAGTTCAACGCCCTCCTCCGGGCCTTCTGCGCCCAGGGCCGCGTTGCCCAGGCACGCGCCGTCTTCCGCCAGCTCCACCACCGCTTCCCTCCCAACGCCCGCACCCTCAACACCCTCCTCCTCGGTTTCAAGGAGTCCGGCCACCTCGTGGCGCTCGACCTCTTCTATCACGACATGCTGGCCCGGGGGTTCGAGCCCGATGCTGTCACTTACTGCATCCGGATCGACGCCTACTGCAAAAAGGGGCGATTTTTCGATGCTTTGGAGCTTCTGGAAGAAATGACGAAGAAGAACTGCACGCCGACCGTCCAAACCATGACCACTCTGATCCATGGGGCCGGCATCGTGAGGAACCCTTTGCGTGCCCGCCGGCTGTTCGACGAAATGGGTGAGAGAGGACTGAGTCCGGATAGAGGATCTTACAATGCTTTACTTGGTTCCTACACGAGGGTCAGGGATTTGAAGAGTGCAATGGAGCTTTTGGATGAGATGGAGGCGAAGGGGATCGGGCTGGACGACGTGAGTTACTACACTCTGTTCTGTGGGTTCAAGAGATTTGAGGAATTGGACGGATTTTGGAAGCTCTATAGGAGGATGATGGAGCGGGATTTTGTACCGAGGACGAGGACAGTGATGCTGCTGATGAAGGTGTTCTGCGAGAATGGGAGGGCCGACTTGGGGTTGGAGTTGTGGAATTATATGGTAGACAAGGGATGTTGCCCTCACCGGCATGCATTGGATTTGTTGGTGACTGGTTTGTGCTGCAGAGGGAGGGTGGAGGAGGCTTACCAGTGTTTTAGGCAGATGGCGGACAGGGCGTCAGTGCCATCGGAGAGAGCTTTTCGGGTGTTGGAAGGGTTTCTGATGCGAGGCCAGGCGATGGAGAAGGTGGAGGAGCTTGGCCACATGATGAAGGGACTGCAAGCTTTTGCACCTTCCTCCTGTTAGATGATTAAAATTCTAAGTTGTTCTCCAGGCAGCACAAGAAGAAGAAATGTTGTAACATAGAATCTCACTTGAGAATTCAATACATTGGAGAGCTGGATATGATAAGTTATAACTATGGCGAACATAGTGTGAATCCAAATTCTTGATCACGAATTGATGAAACAATGATAAGACTTGAAGCTTGATTCTTAGGTGAATGAGTGATGCAGTTATTCTGAAATGACCGGGACTAAAACATCTGCAAATGTTCCTTTTGCTAGATGATTGAATTATGGGAATTTTGTCGATGAGCACGCACATAAGAGACCCATAATCCCCTAAAAAACCCATCCATGGAGAGCTGAATGTAGCAAAGTTAAATTATCTCATACGGTGTAAAACTGTGAACAATCCCAGTTACTGAAAGTTATTCAATCCAATGACAACACTTAGACCCTCTGCGATGACTGAACAACTGATTGCTTTGTGATTATACAATATATTAAAATTGCTTGAGGACATTTGGGACTAAGAATTAAGATTACTACTCTGTCAGCTGGACAGCTGCGATTGAGGGAATTTTTTCTCTTAGCTTCTGCGTCAGAGCTACACGGACAGTCATAACCCCAGCAGCAGGTCCGCTCAATCGAACCTTCACAGCATAGCCATCAATCTGAACAAGCTCCAGCAAACCACCTCCTGTGCCCGAAAGATAGGGCCTTATCTCCGCAAGAATCTAAAGATGAAACTAGGTTCCATTAGATGAAACATGTGCAATCATCCAACATCACTGCTCCATGTCAATCATAAATCATGCAAGTCTACTCCCAAGCAGCAATGAAATGTACTTATTACATAAAAATCCAGTGAAAGTTATAGATTCAAGACAGGAAGCTAGTGACTGTCAATCTTTTTATTTATTTATTTATTTTTATTCTAATAAATTATGCACAAGCAGCTCTTCAAAAATCGAAGTTTCTGGTGACGAAGGACTGCCTGTGTCTCCAATATGTCCCTACAGCAACTATGAGAACTCCAACATAAATTACAGGTGTAGAATCTGAATTATGAGATTACTCCCGGAGAAAAGTACATAGTTATGATGGAAGCCACCCAACTTTCTAGTCCTTGTAACAAACAAGCATATATTTATAGCAATTATAGTTAATGCTCCACATAGTTAAATTAAGCTTAATCATAAATATAAGGTCCGTTGGTTTTCTGTGATATGGGTAATTGATCTCCATAGTTTTGCTTGTGTTTTCTAGTTTTTCTATTTTGCTACTAACCTGTGCATGCAGCCCATTCAGAAGTCCCACTCCAAAGTAAAATCAGGTGGAGGGTTAGAGTTTCAGTGAGGCCACGGCTTTGCATGCAGGAGTCAGAATGGCTTCTAAAGCTAGCTACAAGGTCTATAATGCACTAATGTGCTATAGTAAATAGAGTGGAACAGATTTTCCAATATATGGTTGTTGGAATGGGCTAATCTTATTTAATGTCAATGTGTATTACTTTTATCAGCTCTGTTTAGATTGTTTCAGACTGCAGTGCAACTGAAAAAGTGTTTCAAGCTGAATGATTGGTTGCTTAGCAATTTCAAATAGCTTTCAGTGAATGTCCCTTCTAGTAAAATTGAAACATCCAGCTTAGTCATGGAAATACTACAAGGATGAATCAGATTTGGAGCTCATTTGGTCTTTTGGGGCTGCATTCTATTTTTTAAGGTTCTTCATGAAATTAGGTATCTTTAAGGAAGAAGAAGATGATGTCCACCTTTCTTCATGCTTCCTATTATGTCAAATTTTGGCTGCTTTAGTTTGTATGGCGTGTCTCCATATTTTGCTCTGAAACTGGAAGTAGTTGTTTCTCATTTGATCAGTATCAGTAGCAATGGTCTTCACTATTTGAGCTGCCAAAAAAGTGTAATAAGCAAAACCCATATTATCACCTCTACAAGTCAGTTACCATAAATTTCAAGAACTCCATCCCCCACCCCTGCACCCCTCAACCCACCCCGTTCTCTCTCCAAAAGGTGGGCTTATATGTACTCCATATAAATTCCTCATGAAAATGCACATGCAAATGCTAGAATTGCAAAAGGAACAGACATATTTAACTTAGAACAGTACCAAACAAAAACAGTGCTTACTCAAATATGTCACCAACTAGTGTAGATACCTAATTTTATAAAGCAGAATCTTGTCGATCAGATTTGGCATGCTAAGTTGATTGTGTATATTGATGCAATTTCTTTGGTTTAATGATCTCCTGTCTGTATGGTTGCATATGAATATTAATAACCAAATATTTGTAGAAATAGGTTCATTTATGAACCTATACCCCAACTTGGCCAGCTCCAAGTTCCCTACATAATTCTCATTGAGGCTTAACTTAATCAACCTGCATAGGAGGTCAATATTTTTTTTAATCAAATTGTATAGGAGGTCTGTAATGCTGCCATTCACCACTTTACTTCTATTAACATGTTTTATCTGATCACTTTTCAATAGGTTCCATGGCCATCCAATCCCAACCCAAGAATTTCCTATTTATGAGTGCACATTATATGATCCACATCACTTATTCTCACAAATTATCTAGTCATTGCATATCCAGTCATGTAATGAAATCTTCTTTTTCATTTTTCTTGCTGAAATTTTTTCAGTTTCCTTCATCATTGCATACCAATTTTCCATGATGAAACCTCGTGGTTTCCTCACAGTATTTGTTCATTTCTACTTCAAGTTCCTATTTTTGATGCCTTGATTCTGATATGCTGAATTTGGTTACATGAGGCCAAATTCGATTTGTGGCAAGAAGAGATGACTTTCTCAGTCTGCAGAACATAAAAATTTGCTGTACATGGTTCTTACAAGGGGTCTATCCTAATTTCTTTCTTCACATGATGTATGATGCATCATCCATTGAGGTGAAATTGTGAGTACGAAGCATTACAAAATTGTTAAACTGTTGCATTAGATGTTAGAAAGAACAAAGGACATGGAGAGGTCAAGCTCTTCAGATGAAGAATGATAAATCTAGTCCTAAGCTAGAAAAAAACATATGCCACGCGCTACTTCAACACTAGGCACTAGTTATACAAAGTGTTCACAACTAGCTGAATTAACAGATTGACATTCATGTAGTTTTAGAATGTCTCGAGATAGCACATGACTAATGGCAAGCATGGCTTGTGGGAGACAACAAATCTTACTTCGAAAATTATCCACTACTTAGTTTTCCAGGATGGCATCTGCAGGTAAAATGTGATTTCAATTTTCTAGTATCCTTAAGATGTTGGGACTGTGGAAATTGGGATAATATGGATTTCCACAACCCTTTAAATTATTTGAGCTTCCTGTTTGCTTCTTCCCTTTAAATTATTTGAGCTTCCTGTTTGCTTCTTCCCACCTTCTCAATTGTGCGCAAGATAACTCATGTATAAGCATGTTTTACGTTGAAACAGTCGTAAGTTAACAGCCAAAACCTATGTTTGTTCAAACATTTTAGCATTTAAGCTAGTGAAAAGATTGTAGGGGCCTTAATGACTCTTGTTTCACCGATTTACTACTGCTGTTCATACTCACTCGACTAGTGAATAAAATCAAACAATTGGCAATCATTAGAAAAAAGTAGTAATCTGCATTCTAGGTTTGAAATGCACTATTTTCATCAAAAGAGAAGTTTAAATGCAGGATCGAAAGAGGGGGGCAAAAAAAGGCATCAAGTTACGGCAATTGCTAACCTTTTCTACGTTCTCCTCATTGAGATCGAGACCGGTCTCGGTATCAAGGATTTGCTCGACTGCCAGAATTTCAGGGATCTTGTCCATGAGGCGCGTCTCGATGCCCGTCTTCAAAGTCATCATCGAGCTCGGGCACGACCCACACGCCCCTTGCAGCTTCAACACCACGACGAGGCCGTCAATCTCGTGGAGGGCCACATTTCCTCCATCCGCCATCAAGCTCGGCCTCACCTCGTCCAGAACCATCTCAACATTCTCTTCAGTCAATGGCAGGACGCACACCGCCGAGCTCGATCCTACTCCAACCATCGGAATCCATTACATCAAAGAAAGAACCAGCCATCATCGTCAGAATAAAACTAATAAATGATTACCTGCCCCTCTTCTTCTTCTTCTTCTCCCACGATGCCGAGCGAATTGGAAAGAACGCCTGAGGTCGGTTTGGCCTCTGCTCTGTTTCCAAGTTCATCGGAATTACAGGAATGGATGAAGATTAGCAGGATGATTGGGTTGTTTAACACTACTTTCTCCATCAGACGGCCGAAAAGAGACGAGTATTTATTGGAATAATATGGAGCCAGGGAGAGAGGAGTACCTTGGGGAAGGTCAAGTGGGACGTAGAGATGCGTTGAGATGGAGGATGGAATGGGTTGATTGCTGCTGATGAGCTCAGTCCCTGCAGATGGGCTGACGACAAGAATCCCATCTATCTATCTATCTATCTATCTATTTTTCTCTTCTTATCCTCCTCCCTCCTATTTCTTCCCGCACTCTGATGGTCTATAATCCATTAATATGAGAGAAGGACGCTAGCTAGAGCAGAAGGGGGTGAGGAGGGGGAGGGGTTATAAGAGGGATTATTTCCGAAGTGTGAGTGGTCTGTGGATGGGATTCGTTCTCCTCTCTCAACCGCTGCTATGCTCTCCCTCTGCCTCGGATGAGAGACGGAGTGCCACGTAAACTTAATAGTTAAACCCGGACGCGCGGATGGGAAGATTTGTATGCGGGTACCGCGGATCGAGTAGCCGCGTACGTTCGGCACTCGCACAGAAGTACCTATGCGTGCCCGTTATGCCTTGACACTGTAATATCCAGCCCCCGACGGGAACACGACCTAGCGAACAGGAATTGATTAACTCTACACAAATCCTATTTCTTCTTCTCGTTTAAGGACGTTATTTAACGAACGAGGACTCATTAAGCCAACACGAAGCAGCTGATTGGTTTGATGATTATGATGATTTCTCTCTCTCAGCTGAAGCCAAGCGAACCCTAAAGATTCGTAGAAAACCTGACAAAGTGATCCCAGTTTATGGCACCAATAAGGGCATCTTTGCTTTGTTTCTAAAAGCCACCAGCAGATTTAACCCAAAAAAACAAAGCTACCAGCAGATGGGAATCCACCAGTGTCTTCCCTTGGCTGCAGTAGATGCAGCAAGGTTTGACATGGTTCTCTCTTGCCGGGCACTGGTCTTCAACAAGGACTGCAGAGCCTCAAGTTACAAATACACACACGTAGGAAGGTAACCAAATCATGACTGTAATAGTTACTGAGTCATGGTCAACATGCACATGAATGCACCTTCAGAAACCCTTTTAATTTTTATTACCTCCGATTTCCTATCAAATGAGATACGGACATCGAATACAAGTCTTTTTTTTTCTTTGAATAGAATCGAACACCAGCAGTCTTCAAATCACATAGAGAGAACCAAACGATTATGAAATCTCTCTCAATTCTGGCAGCTACCACCGGAAGTTCTAATAACCCCACAGCAGGCACATAACAGAATTTCAGAAAACTAAATTTGGTAACTCACTTTACACAAAAACAAAATGACTGCTGCCGTGCTGGATGAAAAGCCTGTCATATTGTTTAGGGCACTAATCAAGCATCTGCAGCCACTGCTCAGACCTGGCAGCTCCTCTCTAAGACCAAGGATCCAAAAACAAGACACCAATTTTTCACAACTTACCACCATTATTTTGCCGGTTAAGTATGCCAAAATTTACTGCGTAGATCAATTGGTCGGTGCCTTGAACGTGTTTTCCTGCGTTCCTTTGGACAGCCAGTCAGCAAACAAGTTGATGCAGCTACAGACGTTTTGCCATTTGTTACGAAGTCAATCTGCAATAATAGTGCGGAGTAACAAACTGATTTTCACATTCCTAGAAATTTTTATCTGCTTGCTTTAGAAAAGCTGCAGGGAAACTCAAAAAGAAACAAGAGTAGTGCTCAACCATACTTACACAGCTGCTCATTTTATGAAAGGAAGTCCAGAAGGAACTTGTCGTGCATACTCCACATATCGGGAGCGAAAAAACTGCCTCAAGAAGAACTCTTCAAATCTATTTCTGAGTTAAGGATTAGTATTTAAAAAATATATACAACTTTAGTGGAAAATCAACATTTTATTCCAATAGCATGTTAGGTCCAATCCATCAAAGATGGAAATATCCCAGTTGACTCAGGAAGTGTGGTAACAAACCCATCCAGTCGATACACTCAAAATGAAAAGCACACTAAAAAGAGCAATAAAGGCAATATGATTTAATCATTTTTGCTTGCAAAAATGGATACCGTATCCTCCTATAAAAGAACCGCCAGGTGACCATGGTAAAGGCTACTATGCATATGGGATTGCAGAGCATAAGTTGAGTTCCAGTTGCCCAGATAAAAAACCCACAATACCCTGGATGGCGCATGAATCTGTTTCATTGAATACATATTAGACAACTACCATTTGATAGCTAGTTAATTCTATTCGAAGCAAATAGTAGAATAGCAAGTATACTATGTTCAACACAGAACTCAGGCTCTAGCAATGAAAAGTTTGCTTCGGCTTAGTTTATCCAAGATCTGCCTGATCAGTTTTTGGGATCATGCTAATAAGGCTTATAGCCTAAGAAACATTGGGGTAGGGATTGGACTAGGAGAGGCCCACCTCTTTATTATCCTTTAAAGCATCAGTGAAGAACATAAGTACATCTACATATAGAAGTACAAGCTATCTTATACCACCTCGGACTCTATAACAGTTACCAACAAATTATGAGCTCTGAGAACAAAAAGAAATCCCAACTTCCAGGAAAAGAAAAAGAAAGAAAGAAAGAAAGTGAGGGAGATTTTTTTTTTTTAACTAAAGATTAAGTACCATAATCAAACTATAGCAGCATCCTGCAGCATCTCTATTCCAAGTATTTACGTCATTTATCTAATTAATAATGTATGGAAAAAAGTCACGTGATGAGAAGGATGAAACCTAAATAGAGATTTACTTTATTTTCTTTAGAGGAATATCATTTATATAGCTTACTCAAACCATTATAATTTTTGACAACCAAACCTAAAATTTTACTCACCTGAATTGCTGTATTTTGCAGAGCTCCTTGATAGTACAGCTTATAATTATCTTTTCTAAATCTGGAATGTCTCTATACAAAAAGTAAAAAACCAGTTGAGACATTAATCAGTATCCAACACCTTAACCTTTAAATTGAACACTCTATCCTCATCAGACTTTAGAATTTAGAGCCTTGATCAGGTTTATCCTAATATAAAATAATGTTAAAATCAGTCAGTATTCCCTCACCTCATGAGTAAAATTAACAAGTTCTTTCATTTCTTTCCTCCTTCCTCTTCTTTTGATTGTCTGTTGGGTTGGCGCGTGTGCAGGAGGTCTGTTAGCAGTCCTAGTTTGAATATTTTAATTTACCAGCACTATCCACACCAAAAATCAGTATGCAGGGATACTGATGCATCCTTTGTGCCTACTTTAGCATATTGGTTTCATGTAGCTCCCATTCCACTAACTAAAACAAGTTAGCTGCATGAAATGTATATTAAGTTACCAACTGGAAAAACTGATGCAGGTCAAAGATCAAGAGGCTTCTAATCCACAAGAATATTATCTGCACTGCTATTTTCAACTTATCCAGCAAGGAAACTATTTTATTCTACCTTGTGGATCAGGGATTACTCAACAAGAATTTGTATTTATACACAAGTAGCTTATATTCAAGTAAATTATGATCATACCATAACATTTAGCGTTATTTGCAATGTTGTAAACTTTGTTATGTATTTCTTCATCAAGCAATTACCTATAAATTCCATGAGTGATCAACTGATGGTGATTTTCATGATAAACTCTGATGGTATGTGTAAAGGCACGGCGAGCTGTTAAAATAGCAGCTTTCCGTATGATCTCCCCTATTATTACCATCACAAGGCCAATGTTGCTCATCCACCAATTCTCCTTCAATTCTGGAAAGAAGACTAGCTCTATCTTGTACTCTAGCAGTGCACAAATCATCGCAAAAGCATACTGCTTGCTAATCAGAAGTGCTGCAAGAAGGCAAAAAACCATTTTACCAACAAAATCAAATTATAAGAAAGAAAATCAAAAAAACACATTCATCGATAAATTAGTTGTGCTCACTCCAAAATAAATATGCAGACACCAGTCCAATCTGTTCCTTGTTGTGAAGCACATCACCAATGAGCAAATTTTAGGGAATTTTTAATGGAAAACTATGTTTAAGTAAAAATTATTACATTTATGTATCAACCAAACACATGTAGGAAAGTGCCTATAGGTCAAAATACTTGTTAATCATGAATTTGATGGGATAGTGCAAAAGACTACTCTCCTATCAACAACCATTTCTTTTAGTTTATTCCTAAAGTTAGTTGGCACATCACTTAACAAAAAAAAAAAAAAAAAGGTAGTTAGCACATGCTTTTACACTTGCTATACACATTATTTATAACAGATCTCAACCATAGACTTGTTTAACATTAGTCAGCAATTTGAAGGAATTCAATTCATGAGCAACAGTATTTGATAATTGCTATTTGAGATATCATGATTTGAGACATCATGCATGCATGATTGTCTTAAGAATGACCAATGATAACATAATAGGGGAGGGTGGTAATCCTTTCTTCAACATGTCAACAACTTAACTTTCTCCCTGGTGTGAGCTGAAGGTCTATGGTATTTTGCTCAATAAGCTGATACCCAAATAAACACCAGATTTAGGAGAAAGAAAAGGGTGTTGTTTCATCTCTTGAATTTTCATTAGAAGTGAATTTTGGTTACCTATAATAATCTTGCTTACCTCTCAATTCTTTTCTCCTTTTTGTCATTAGTGAAATACAGTTATAGATACGATACTGCATAGCTTTGCCATTGCGGGTCATTGCTCCTGAAATTTCAGCTTATAGGTTTGTCGTGTTGCTTTCCATCGTTCATGAGCATTTGGTTCATTGAAGCATCAATTTGAACATTCTTCTGTTCTGACCTGTAATTGACTGCCGTATCATTTGTTTGAGTGTCTGAATTCTTTTCTAGTTCAATGTAGCTTCATTTGATTGTTCAAAACATGCTCCATTGGTACCAAATCTTGCTAGATACTAACAATACATTCTTCATAGAGATCCCCATAAGGAGGTCTATATGCTGCACCCTTTTGGTTTATTTCATTCACTTCAATATTTTCAGAGTGTCCTATGGTCCCCAAGATCACCATTATGCCTAATTTTTCTTTTATCAGAAGACTCGGAGCAAAGAGCCAAGAACAGTGCGCAATTCTGGATTACGTAAAACATAGTGTCTTAGACCTATATTGACCCCTTACTTGAATAAATCAATCATTGACATGCTAAACCTAGATACAACCCCCTTGACACGACCCATTATCACCCCTCCCATTCCTTCTGCTGAAATGGATCGTTGTTTGGCAGTGCACTCACACATGAAGCCGCCTCCTCTTCTTCTTTCTGTGTTTTGTGGGGCGCAGGGGGAAGTACTGATGGGGTTGGCTACAGCGGCGGGAGGCAAGACCCATATTGCCTGTAGCCCCCATCTTGTATGCTAATTATACATTGGCCCAACATCAAAAAGCATCCAGTGCTTCTATCAATTAGCCATGTCTTGCCTCTGCACAGTTGATTGAGAATCCGTGTTGGGTTCTTAACCTGGACATTTGTTGGAGAAAGAAGCAGGATGAGTGAACTTCTGTTCACAAGGTGGTGCATCAACATGAGTTCATGCACCTCTAGAATGCAAGGCATGTAAGATGGCTTCTTCTGGTTGGTTCCATTCATGTGCATCTATCATCTGGCTGGGCATATGTAAAACCAATGTGTTAGATAAATTGCTCTCTGCAAGTGTAGTGCATGTGAATATGAACCGTATCCTAGAATATACCATATCGATATAGTGAATAGAAACCATATCCTAGTACACAGTAATTTTATGCGGTGACAGCACCTTTCTTAACATAGAATTAGGTTATGAATGCATATGAGTGCCATATATAAACTACATGCATGTGAATATGAACCATATCCTAGTGCACCAATTTGACTTGGTGACAACACTTTTATTTTTTTCAATTTAGCAATCGAGATATGCATTCATGTTGGATATTCCATAAATGGGCACTTTCTTTTGTCACCTATAAAGGGTGTGACATAGGTACATGAAGGTAGGTGTGGTGCAGACACCAGAGCCATCAGAAGTCGGCGACATGATTTAAATTCGATTTGAATCGAAGAAACCCCATTAGATTAACTCTACTTCAGTTATTTATTTTTAGTCAATAAATTTTTGATGCATTTAGTTTTGGGTCCATAGGATCATACTTGGATTTGTATTGAGTTTGTCCACGTCACCTTTGAAGCCACCACTCTCCACACGCTTAGGAAAGAAATATGCATGTCAGCATGTGCCGTGCCCAAGGATTCTCATGCCAAGTTGTGCCAAGTATCAAGCGCCCACATGGAGTTCCATTTCTTTCCTAGGATTCCTTAAGAGTTCTTGGCTACTTATTTTGTTGGAGGCTGATTTCTTTCCCATGGTAAATTACTTTGTTTGGAAACCAGATATAATGCTTTACTTTTTTGTGTGAGGGCTGATTTCTTCCTTGTAAAAGATAAAGAATTCCTAAAGAAATAGACCCCTAGGATCCTATATAAATCTTTGTATCTTTCATGAAGAGAGCAATGAATGATTTTACAAATCTCCCAAATATTTGTGTCAATCGCTCCGAGAGGGAGAGGGTGTAAGACCCAAAATCATCCCATAAGAAGAGAGTGTGAGGCCCACTTGCTATCCTATCCTTTTAACCTTCATCTACTTGAGATTCAGTATTCCTACGACCTCGATTTGACTCCACCATCTACCCACGTAAGCTTATCCCATCAAGAGAAGATCTATCTCCTCCAGAATTTTCATCTATCATGTTGAGAGAAAAGAGTGATATCTTATTCTACAGATCATATGCTATCAAGGACCTTCGTTCTTTCTCAGTTGATCTTTGATTTTCATTTTTTTGTTAGATCCAACGTTGGTAAAGACCTAATTCTTTATCGACGGATCTGTTTGGTTAAAGATTAAAAGCCCTAATCAGAATAGTTTCTTAACTACCACGATCCGGATTCTTATTATCTTATCGGATTTTCTCACGGATTTAATGTTTTATTCTCTCTCATTCTATTCATATTTCTTTTTGCATTTACTCGTGAACATGTTTAATTTCTGCTATCTATTTATGAACTTTCCTATTGCTAATTATTTACTGATCTCTAGAATGACATTCATCTGCATCATTTAGATTGATCTCACTTTGATCTCGTATCAATTAATCACGTCTCCTGAGCAGAGTATAAGCAACTATACTGTCTGTCCTGAGAATAATGATGCCCTTGATCGGACGTGATTTGTTGTTGATGAACAGAAGGGAGCTTGATCATTATGATTGATTTCTTTCTCTTTTCTTTAGGGTTGTCCCGCATCAATTTGGTATCAAAGCTAGTTGATTAGGGTTTTAGTTTAAATTCAGCAATTTAAATTCCTGCAAGTTGAATTTTAGCGTTTTAAATTTCATAATTTACTTTCAAGCATTTTATTTTTTTTATTGCACTTTATTTTTGCATCCTAGATTTGCATGACCATTAGATCAGGTATCTGGTACCAACATCCTACTTCCTCACCCAACATCAATATGGATCCCAATACAGCAGCCATCATCAATTCTTTGGCTGAAAAATTTGATGACATGAAAAATTTTATGAAAGCCATGAATGAGAAAATAGTAGTATTAGAAGAAGTTAGGTAGAAACAATCTGAATCTGAGTCTCCCTGACTGCCTATAGGATAGAGAGGTAGGAACCTAGAACCTGATCGACCTATAGGGGCACGTCCGCACCATAACCAGTTCGATCAAGATGAGCATATCCTTAGAAATGTAAAGGTCGAAGCCCCAATTTTAATGGTTGTCTAGATCCGAGAGAGTACCTAGACTGGGAATCAGGCATGGATCACTACTTTGGGTGGTATGAAATGTCTGAAGCAAAGAGAGTTAGGTTTGCTCGGATGAAGTTGGTTAGGCAAACCTGATTTTATTGGAAAAGTGTTGAGCATCTTCTTAACCAGAGAAGACAAGACCTGATAGAAACCTGCAATGAGATGAAAGAGAAACTTAAAGAGAAATACCTCCCCACCTCCTACCAACAAAAATTTTTAGATCAATGACAGAGGCTTACTCAAAGGAATAGATTAGTCACCGAGTATATCACGAGATTTGATGAGTATCTCATGAGATGTGGAGTAGCTGAAGATAAGATCGTTATCTTGTCTAGATTTAGAGTTGGATTACGAGAGGATATCCAATATGAGCTCTTTCTGTGAGAAGTGACCACGTTAAAACAAACTTATCAACTTGTCTTAGACTTTGAGAGATTTTCTAGATATTCGACTCTTCATCGTCCTGAACCTAATCGAGTAATCCCTTCTGGATCGAGATTCAATATTAATCAAGCTCCTAGTAACGGACCTCTACCTACAAATCCTATTAGGAGAAAAGAAGATAAAGAAAAAAGAGCTATAGGAGAGTTATCAAAAAGTAGTTCTCGATCCCATTGCTTCAAGTGCTATGGTTACGATCACTTTGCTGCACAATGCCCCAACCGATCATTATTCATGGAAGAATTAGAAGAAGAAATCTTAAAAAATACTGAAGAAGTTTATGAAGCTGATCCAGACTTAGCCGAGTAGTTTGAGAGTACTAAGAATATCCTAGGTTATATTGCACCCGAATCAAACCTTATGCTTGGAGTCATTAGACATGTTCTAGCACAGACTAAGAAAAGTGAAGACGGACGTAGGACCTCTATTTTTCATACCTTCATAAAATTTGACGATAAAATTTATAAGGTAATCGTTGATAGCGATAGCTGTATCAACGCCATCTCCACCGATACGGTTAAGCGATTAGGATTAACTTCTATAGATCATCCCAGTCCATACCATGTGTCTTGGATAGATTCCTCCTCTATTCCCATCAAATTTAGATGCCGTGTACCCATCCAGCTTCATTCCTACCAAGATCATGTGTGGTGCGATGTCTTACCCATGAAAGTCGAAAGTATTATATTAGGTCGGCCTTGGCTATTCGACAATGATGTTACAATTTATGACCGAACCAACTCCTGTAGCTTTACTCATCAGAATAAGAAGATCACGATTAATCCTTCCCCATCTAAGGCTACTAATAGAAAGATAGGCGATGGATCAAAAGAAAATATTAAGAAAAGCCTCCATCTGATAGGTGCTAAAGAATTAGAGACTCCATGAGTGAAGGATCACCAGTTTGGATGCTTGCTGCAAGAGAAGTTCGTGAGGACTCTAAGGTGGATTATCCTAAGAAAGTAGCTAGCCTTCTTAGTGAGTTTCATGATGTCTTTCCCGAAGATCTCCCAGATTACTTACCGCTTATGAGAAATATTTAACATGCCATTGATTTAGTTTTTGGATCTACCCTACCCAACTTGCCCCACTATAGGTTGAACCCTACTGAGCATGCCAAGCTACAAAGACAAGTTGGAGAGCTGATAAAAAAAAGATTCGTGAGAAAAAATTTGAGTCCTTGCGCAATTCCTGCACTATTGACTCCAAAGAAGGATGGTATATGGAGGATGTGCATAGATAATCATGCCATTAACAAAATCATCATTAAGTACCGCTTCTCCATCCCTAGGTTAGATGACATGCTAGATATGATGGCCGGATCCACTATTTTTTCTAAGATTGATCTTAAGAGTAGTTACCATCAAGTAAGGATTAGATCGAGAAATGAGTGAAAAACTGCTTTTAAGACGAAAGATGGTTTATATGAGTGGATGGTGATGCAATTTGGATTATCTAATGCCCCTAGTACTTTCATGAGGTTGATGACCCAAGTGCTACAACCATTTATAAGTGTTTGTAGTCGTATATTTTGATGACATTTTGATCTATAGTCGAACTAGAAAAGACCATCTAGACCATCTCCGAAGAGTGTGCCAAGTTCTTAGAACAGAAAGCTTGTATGCTAATCCTAAGAAGTGCGTTTTTATGACAGACTGTATCATCTTCTTAGATTTTGTTGTTATCCCCGATGGTATGTCTGCCGATCCTAAAAAGATTAGGACAATAGTTAAGTGGCCGGTACCCAAGAGTGTACATGACATGCGAAATTTTCATGGATTAGCAACCTTTTATCGTAGGTTCATAAAAGAGTTTAACACCATAGTCGCTCCTATCACTAGCTGCATTAGAAAGGGAGATTTTGAATGAACTGGGACAGCCAATAGCACCTTCCTAGACATCAAGGACAAGATGACCCACGTCCCAGTCTTACGTCTACCTGATTTTTTCAAAATTTTTAAAGTAGCATGCGACACATCAAGAGTTGGGATTGGTGGTGTCCTTAGTCAAGAAGATCATTCGATAGTATACTTTAGTGAGAAACTTAATGATTCTAAATTCAAGTATTTTACTTATGATAAAGAGTTTTATGCGATAATCCAAGCTTTAAGATATTGGAGACATTACCTACTACCGCAAGAATTTATTTTGTACTCTGACCATGAGGCCCTCCGATTCCTGAATTTTCAAAAAAAACTGAATCATAGACACGGTAGGTGGATCAAGTTTTTGCAAGCCTATACTTTTGTTTAGAAACATCGTGTGGATGTAGAAAATCGTGCTGCTGATGTTCTGAGTCGTCGTCATACTTTGCTGTCCACCGTTAGTATAGAAGTTGTTAATTTTGATAAGATTAAAGAAGATTATGAGTGTCCAGATTTTGGTGGCATACTTACCGCTTTACATAAAGGGCCATTTAGAGAATATAGTGAATACACCCTTCAGGATGGTTACCTATTTAGAGAAACTAGATTGTGTATCCCCCATATATCTTTAAGAGATTTTCTAGTTTGAAAACTACACGCTGGAGGATTAGCTGGACACTTTGGTAGGAATAAAACCATAGAATTGGTAGAAGCTCAGTTCTTTTGGCCAAGCTTGAAAAGAGATGTCGTCCAAATTGTTGTCCAGTGTAGAACGTGTGTCGTGGCCAAGCAGAGAAAACAAAACACCGGCCTATATACACCCCTACCTATACCAGACTGTCCTTAGCAAGACGTTAGTATGGATTTTGTTTTGGGATTACCTAGGACAACTAAGAAGCATGATTCTGTTCTAGTGGTTGTAGATAGGTTTTCAAAAATGGCCTATTTCTTATTCTGTTGTCAAACGTCCGATGCGTCAAAAGTTGCAAGGATATATTTTGATGAGATTGTTGGACTACATAGATTTTCTAAAACCATTGTGTTTGATAAAAATGTTAGATTTATGAGCTACTTTTGAAAAACCCTATGGTACCTTCTAGGCACAAAACTAAAATTTTCTACCTATCATTCGCAAACGGACGGTCAGACCGAAGTGGTCAATAGGAGTTTTGAAAATCTGTTGCGTTGCTTGATTGGGAAACATATAGGTAACTGGAATCTTTTACTATCCCGAGCGAAATTTGCATATAATAGCTCTGTTAATAGGTCCATTGGCACGAGTCCTTTTGAAGTAGTTCATGAATATCAACCTAAAAAATCAATAGACTTTATCCCACTGCTCATTCATGCTAGGATTTTCGAATCTGTAGAGTCATTTACACAGCATGTCAAGAGTCTGCATAAAGAGATCAGTAAAAAAATTAGCATTAACAACAAAGTTTATAAACAGAATGCAGATTCTCATCGACGTACTCAAGAGTTTGCAGAGAGAGACTGTGATGGTTCGATTGAGGCCTGAATGGTTCCCACTCGGAACCGTGAAGAAGTTACATGCCCAAAGAGCAGATCCGTTTAAGGTCATAAAAAAATCGAACCAAATACGTATATTGTGGACTTACCTTCTGATTTTGGGATTAGCTCTACTTTTAACATTACAGATCTCGTCGCCTATAAAGAGCCAACTCGGATACCTAGTGAGCCGTTTGAGCTTGAACCAACCTTTGAGAGCGAACCTGTCCCTGAATGTCCACCAGCCAAAATGTCAGCAAAACACGATCAGATTGAGAGAATTTTGGACGAGCAGATCCTCTCTACCCGGAGTCAAGGCTATCAGCGGTATTTGATCAGATGACGAGGTTGATCGAAGTATGAAGATATCTGAATCACTCAAAAAGAGCTGCAGCGTATTGATCCTGATCTGCTTGAGCGTCACCACAGCGGAATCGACCCATACTCGATAGGGTCGAGTTCTCTCCATCTCAAGAGAATTGGTGCGGACACCAGAGCCATCAGAAGTCGGCAACATGATTTAGATTCGATTTGAATCAAAGAAGCCCCATTAGATTGACTTTACTTCAGTTATTTATTTTCGGTCAATAAATTTTTGATGCATTTAGTTTTGGGTCCATAGGACCATACTTGGGTTTATATTGGGTTTGTCCACATCCCCTTTGGAGCCACCACTCTGTACACGTCCAAGGAAGAAATATATATGCTAGCATGTGCCGTGCCCAAGGATTCTCATATCAAATTATGCCAAGCATCAAGCGCCCACATGGAGTTCCATTTCTTCCCTAAGATTCCTTAAGAGTTATTGGCTATTTACTTATTTTGTTGAAGGCTGATTTCTTCCCCATGATAAATTACTTTGTTTGAAAACCAGATATAATGCTTTACTTTTTTGTGTGAGGGCTGATTTCTTCCTTATAAAAGATAAGGAATTCCTAAAAAAATGGGACCCCTAGGATCCTATATAAATCTTTGTATCTTTCATGAAGAGAGCAATGAGTGATTTTACAAACCCCTCAAATACTTGTGTCAATCGCTCCGAAAGGGAGAGGGTGTGAGACCCAATATCGTCCCATAAAAGGAGGGTGTGAGGCCCACTTTCTATCCTATCTTTTTAACCTTCATCTACTTGAGATCCAGTGTTCCTACGACCCCGATTCGACTCTACTATCTACCCATGCAAGCCTATCCCACCAAGAGAAGATCCGTCTCCTCCAGAATTTTCATCTATCGTACTGAGAGAAAAGAGTGATCTCTTATTCTACAGATCATATGCTGTCAAGGACCTTCGTTCCTTCTCAGTTGATCTTTGATTTTCTTTTTTTTGTTAAATCCGATGTTAGTAAAGACCTAGTTCTTTATCGACGGATCTGTTTGGTTAAACATTAAGAGCCCTAATCAAAGTAATTTCTTAACTACCACGATCCGAATTCTTATCATCTTCTCGAATTTTCTCACAGATTTAATATTTTATTCTCTCTCATTCCATTCATATTTTTTTTTGCATTTACTCGTGAGCATGTTTAATTTCTGCTATCTGTTTATGGACTTTCTTATTGCTAGTTGTTTACTAATCTCTAGAATGGCATTCATCTGTATCATTTAGCTTGATCTCGTTTTGGTCTTGTATCAATCAATCACGTCTCCTGAGCAGAATATAGGCAACTATACTGTCTGTCCTGCGAATAATGATGTCTCTAGCCGGACGTGATTTGTTGTTGATGGGGAGCTTGATCATTAGGATTGATTTCTTTCTCTTTTCTTTAGGATTATCCCGTATCAAGGTGTCAAACAGAAAGATTGTAGCTTAGGTATGTCCATTTTCTCATGACAACAAAAGCGATGCACATGGCGGCTCGCTGGAGTATCGTCCACCTGAGGTTCAGGATCTGATCCCTTCATGAAAATAAATACCTCATGATTTGGAAATATTAATGATTAGCATCCATTTCTGAAACTCTTAAAAGATGCAAAAGCAGCTCTAGTTCCAAATCATGAGGTATGGCTTCAGATCTAATATTCAATTATAAATTTAATTAACAAGTAATATCTTAGAAGATCAGATCAAATAAGGGCATACAAAAGTAGCAACAAAGAAAATGAGAAACTTAAATAGAACACAAGAGCTTATAGCAAATAAATGGAATAAATAGGGTCCATAGACCATAGGGATCTACTACAACAAATACCAAACTAAATCACATAGGTCCACTATAAACTACATGAAATTAAAGAGCTTCCCAGATCATCACGTATGCACCTATAGATAAATTGCTTCGTAGGATTTCAGTTTTTTGCATCATTAGCTTCAAAATGATGTAAATTGTATTTCAAATGCTTATCAAACAACCTATATGCATAAATGTGCCAAACTGATATAAATTAACAAATAAATTATGTCATATGTCTTCGGTTGACCATGTTCCAGTCATAGGGAACCTAACATCTATCATGACCACATCAGTTAGAGCAACATGGACTTTGATTAGCCTCCTTCAGACATGAGTCCTGACTTTAACCTCTATGTTTATATCAGTTTAAAACCAATGGATACTTTATCAAAAATTGCAGCTAACAAGTAGGTGTTTTTGAACTGGTTGTGATCGAATTAAGCAGTAGAGATAGTGACTCTGACATTGAGTCACTATAAAAGTGGCAAGCAGGCAGATGGGTATCAAGGTATCAGAGTGATTTCTGTTTCTCCCAGGCTGTGGCCCAACAAAGTGTCTCAGCCAACCACAGTGCTGGTTGAGTTCATGCCAGCCTTGCTTCATTTTCGTTCAAACCAATTTCCCTTTCACTCACAATCCACAAGAAAAGCAATCTGATACTTTGATGTGTACCTGCATTCTTGACTAATGTATGCTTCAGCAACTAGGTCAAAATAAATGGAATTATTATTGGATAAACTCGTGCTAAAACCCAAATGTTTTTGTCCATAGGTTCTTGTGATATTCATGGGAATAAATGAAAGATTCCAATATAATTGGCTGATGATAAATTGAACCAAAAAAAGGAGGGCGAATCAACTATTTCATATGTAGCCATATTTTGTGACATATTACTTAAACCCTATAAGAGGACTACATTATGAGTGGATCATCACATTTTAGCAAAGTGAACCATGCATACTGGAAGAACTCATATTTATTGCAAAACCTCCATTCGACTTTCAAAGTATGTCCTCCTGATCTATGAGCGTGCCTCCCCAATTCTACCTCCAATGACAGCCAACCAATGCCTTCCTAGGGGCCATTTCTTTCCAAAAAAATCTCCTCTTAAGGAAAAGCAGCCACTACTACAGGAGAATAAGTTAGGAAACAAAATCATGCCTGATTAGCTATGGTGAGGCCCCAGAGGAAATGGATGGCTAGCACTAACTCTCCTCTGTCTTTTGATTCAACCCACCAAAAACTTGCCATCATGACCACTTATCATCAAATTAGTCACAATATCTCCTTAAAAAATCTAAAGAATTTTAAATATTGGCATTTCTGCAGCTTTGGTTTATACAGGATCCTCCAATCACATACTCTGAACTTTCTGTAAATAGTAATCTAATTGTACTGAAAAATAAAATGACCTTTAAACAAGCCTGTTAACAACTTTGGAAATGCAAAAAAGGAAAGAAAGAAAGAAAGACAGTCAGACCAGGATCTTCTTATACAGTACTACTTTACAAACAGTGGTGCGTTGGGGAACATAGAAATCTATTAGCATCAATGTTGTCTTTTAGGATATCTGATCAAGTCTGATCCCATGCTAGAATGTACTAGTGCTTATACACCCCATATGAGGCAGCACATCCATTCTAACACTTCCTTCTTAAGTTTCATAGAAAGATATGGATTTGGAAGTCCCATAACAGCACCAAAAAAAAATATGTCAAGAGAAGAAAAGAATAAAGAGAGCATAAACCATCCACTAGAACAAGTGAAATATTTGTGATGCTTACGCATCCTAAACCACCCAACTACCATACCATCTCCACTCACATTATTTACATCCTAATGAACCAAACATTTCCATATGTAGAGTCTCTATCTTTAAGGAATCTACCATTTGAAATCAAATCTAGTATATCTATACTTACTTTTTTAAAGGAATTAAAAAAAAAAAAGAAAAAAACTTAGGGCATGGTTCTCGTTCTAACACAACTATACTACTAAAAATGAGATATAACTAATATTGAAACAGGAACATCACTATTTTTTTTTCCAAAATCATCTCACAGGCAGAACTAGCATTTCATTCTTCAACAGAGTATATCTCTAATCTGACAGAGACCTATCCCTTGAAACCTCAAGACAGAACATCCTCCAATCACTCTTGTCACATGCTGTGGAATTTATTGACCTTATGACGCGTCTTGTCTAGGACTTCAGATATCACAGATTCTTGAACTATGCCAAGCACACACATCAGTTTCTGCTTTGAACCCCCTATATCACCAAATCTCACGCACACAGTCTTTAGAATTCAAGCAAGAAATTCCAAAAAGAAGAAACAACAAAAATCAAATCAACAAAATTCGACCAAACAGACGGGTCAATGTCCTGCAATCCCAGTACAATTTATAAGATTTTTAATTTTCTTGCACCTAAAACCCTGATTTGTTTTTCTGAGATTAGGAGGAGCTAATCCCCAACTTCTACCCTAGACGACCACCCCTGATGACTCCAAAAGGAATCAAACTCCCGTCCCCAAAAGGCAAGGGGTGATAACCAGTTGAGCACGCACTTGGTGGTTGATTCACCAAATCATGAATCCAAGAAGTCCGCCAAAACAAGAAAACAATGAAATCAAGCCAGGACATGCAATTAAACGGCACGATTAGTTCCAATCAAAGAAATTCGCGTTACCGAAAACCCTAGCGAGAGAGAAAAGGAAGGTGAGAGCAAGAACGCTTACAGCCCAAGGATACCCTGGAGCGGCCGTGGATGGCGACGGCGAGGAAGTACTCGGAGCCATGGAAGAAGACAACCGCGACGAGGAATCGCAATAGCTGGATGCGCGCGGCTAAGCTCAGTGCCATCTCCGCTCTTTTCGCCGGAGATCGGATCGCTCCACCCCCGTCTTCAACGCTAATCGAGGATTTCGGTTTCAAGATATTTGCCGATCTTGGCCCGTTTTATTTTCCGCGGTAAAGGCCCCAAGCTTGAACCCCGCCCGTTTGCCTGATCATGGCCCGTGATCTTCTGTGCGCTAATCTTAAATAATTACAACCTATAGTTGGGTTGGTTGTGGGTATTTGAAAAGTTGGCAGGGCCAAATTGATTTGGACACAAGTTTAGCCAATTCCACGTATATCAATCAAAAAATAAAGTTGGTATGACCTCGCCGTTGCTACTAAAGCACAAGTTTCGAGAGGTCGGATGACAAGGTTGGCTACTGTTGCTGTCGATCTCTTCGCCTAAGGTTGTATGTTGAGGTGGATGTGGCCAATGCGAATCCACAGCTGGAACTTCGTTGGAGCACCTGCAAAACAAGTTTACACCAGAAAGATAACTCTGATGTAAATCCTCCGACGCCCAAGTCAGAAGATGAAAAACGATGAGAGGAGAGAGTGAGGAGTCGATTGCCTATCTTGGAGGGTCCTGAAGTCTTTAATTTATAGAAGAGGGGTTTGAGATGTATCCATCTCGGAGTTTCGGCGATTTTTGGATTTATCATATGGATAGATTCGGAGGAGGACTTTCCTTTTATGGGAGATTTGATTGCGGAAGAGTCATACCTTATTTGGATTTTCTCAATTTGGAGGAAGGACGGATCTATTGGTGGAGGAGATAGATCTGTCGTAGTCGACTAGGATAGATCGACCAAGCCGACCTAGAATAAGTTGTCATGGCCAAGGTACCAGAGTTCGTAGAGACAATCAGATTATCCTCTGATTGGCATAGGTTGGCAAAGTACGAGCTACTTCAGATCGTTAAAAGCCGAGGTCATGGAGATTGGAGCGGATGTCGATTTCTGGATGCTGGAGGAGGTCGGCCGGGGAAGATCTAAGATAGATTGTCCGAGGTCGAAGAACTGACTTCCACTGCTAATAAGGAATATGATTTCTCATCACATTTGCATCTGTGTTAGGTCATCCATTTCCTATAGCTCGGCTTTGATCAAGGTTGTATTGGTCGAGGCCGAGGTACAGATCTACAACAGATACCCTCCACTCTTGAGATTGAGCTATTTATAGATCTACCAATGAGAGTACCAGTCTGAGGTCGAGGTTGGTAGCGTTGAACTGTTCATCATGGACACATGTCGAGACTCGATCGGCTGAGGTGAATCGTTTTTAAATCTAGAGCATCGATTCCTCGGATCCGTGGAAGCTACGTCTAACCAATCATCAAGCTACACTTGTCGGACATCGGTCGGGGGAGGTAGATCGACAATAGATCGGAGCCATTCTGGACTTCTATAAATAGGGCCGCGATAATTTTTTTTTTACTGCTTCTACTGTTCGGAGGGGGGAACTCTAGCACTTGGTGAATCTTCACACTTGCTCGGATAAAGCCGAGCTATGTCTGTTCATCATCCTTCGTTTGCTTAGCCGCTTCATCCTTAGGTTAGTTTCTTTCTCCTTAGCCATGAGTGAGTCTAGCTTGTCCCCCGACACCTGGAGCTCAGATTACGGCTTTAGGAGTGTGGATCCTGAGACATTAAGCTCGAATAATGATATTAGGAGTACAAACTCTGAATCTGATGTTGCTTGTTCTTCGGATAGACCCGAAGTTCCAAACTTTGGTCCATATAGAGTAGATCCTATCCTCACCCCCAAGGACCTGGAGATCAGTAGGCTAAAATACCAAATACCGATCGACTTTAAACTGGAGGTCGCCATTCCAGGTGAAAGAATAGCTCTTCCTCATCCTAATTGAGTGGGCATGTACGAGGAAGCTCTGAAAGCTAGAGTTCAGCTGCCTTTCCACTATCTCGTAGTAGAATTTCTTAAGTTATATAAAGTTAGTTTATGTAGTATCGCACTGAACTCATAGCGTCAGATCATAGATTTCTTTGCTCATTGCCTTTTCCTTGGGGTCAAACTGACCTCCCATCTTCTTCGGACCTCCTTCACACTAAAGGAGAATCCAAAAGAGAATGGGTAGTGGTATGCCTCTCCTCGATAGAGACGTCATCTCTTTCGAGGTGCTCCTTGATATGATCACGATGTTGTCGTTAGGACATCGTGATTATCAATCTAATTTTGACTTCAATAAAAATTAAAAATACGTAGAAAATAGCAAGTCAGATCGAATCCACAGAGAAGATAAAATTTTAATTTAAAATATTTAATTTTATAAAAAAAATAAAATTTTGAAGAAAGTAATTTAAGTCGAAAAATAAAAATTAAAAGTATGAAAAATAAATCGGATACTAAGATCTACTAACCAGATCCTAGCATCTACTTGCAAAAAAAATAAATAATAAAAATTTAAAAAGCATAAAATAAATTGATACTAAGATCTACTAACTAGATCCTAGCATCTACTTACGAAAAATAAAAGATAAGAATTTAAAGTGTAAAAAAATAAATTTTATATTAATTAAAATTAAAATTCAAGTACAAGTAATTTAAAAAGAATAATAAAATAAAAATAAAACTATAATAAAGATCTGAAGTTGATCAGCACAGCCTCATCGAAAAGATGGTTGATGACCTCTCCATCTTCCATCGTACTCCGTAGAGCGAACTGGCTTTTCTCCTTCTTCTCCTTGGATCCCTAAAGCTCTAATATATATTTTTTTATTTTTTTTCTAACTTTTCACTCAATTTTTTTGCTCTCCAGATGTATTCCCGAACCCCCTATTTATAGATAAATTTGTTATATTTTTTTGGTAGGAAAAAGAGTCCTAAAACTCTTAGAAAACGTATTAAACACTTAAAAATTTTTCTGACCGTCGGATGGAGCTTGGACTACCCGATCTATCCAAAATTTACTGTTTTAATCTTCATCAAAGTCAGATTCAATAATAGCCATCCGATCATGCTTCGAATGAGATCTGAACTATCAGATCGTACAAAAAATTTTCTTAACACAGTCGGGAGCTCCCTTTGCCGTCCGATCGCGTGATAGATCGCTTCTAGACCGTCAAATCGTATAGAAGAGTCCTATTCAAAGTCGGCAACGCGTCTGGACTGTTGGATCTGATGATGGATGTATTTTTTACTGTTAGATCATGCAAAAACTCCTCTTATAAACCGACAATGGATGCTGACCGTCGGATCTGAGTCGGAATGAATGTCAGCCGTTGGATCGCACCCAGAATCCTTCTCTCACTGTGAGTCACACCTGTGGACTATAAAACTATTTTCGTAGACTATGCTCTGACTCTATGGATCGAGCGACTGGTCCACTGTGCACCGGAGGTAATATTTTTTATTTTTTTGAATATTTTGGCTCAATTTTTGCTTCGATTTTTGTCTGAAAAATAAGAAAAAATATGTATTAAATTTTTTAAATTTTTTTTATTAATTTGATGTTTAAATTATTTAATTAAATTAACATCTATTTTTTATAAATATACTCAAATTTTATATTTTTTTAAAATTATTTATTTTTATAAAAAAAATTAATTTATTAATAAAATTAGATTTTTAAGAAGATGTTAGCATCATAAATTATCAAAAATATCTTCAATAAATATAAAAATATATCATTTATCACACCCTCCAACTTGAACTTTGCTCATCTTTGAGTAAAAAAAAAATAGAATTAAGTACCATTTAACTTAAAATCTCAAATTTTACCAAATAATTTTCAAAAGGGCCACTAATGTTTAGTAGAGTGTAAATGAGGTATGTCATTGGGATATTAATACTACTCAATATAAGAGTTAAACTAAAAATACTAAATCTTTTCTGAATTTTTTCAAATTTATTCCTACCTTCGTCTCCAAATCATTAACCTTCATATGGACAAGTATATTATTACTTTCATTCTTCATTTATTAATTAATTTTTTTTTAACATTGTACTGCTATTGAGTGTCTTAACCCTTTAAGCTTTCTGTTTGACCCATGTAGCGAGTTTTCAATCAATGACTCCCAAACCAGATACTTTAAGGCACTAGATATAGAATATCCCTCAGATCTACTTGCTCGAATCAAACAGGTTACGAGTTAAAACTAGCTTTACAACAAAACTTCTTTACCCTTCATATCTTTTGATGCGGAACTCAATGCTTAGGCAAAGAAGCCCGATTACTCAGCATGAAGTACTTGAAAACTCTTCTTCTTTTTTTTTTATAAATATATATATATATATGAAGAAATGTATAGTTACCCTATACAAGTTTATAAGAAGTAAACTCTTCTTTGATACTAGTAGAAAAATTTAGAAATACTTAAAGAAAACTATTTAAGTTCTAAACTTAACTTTTTATCGAGTTTTCTTAATACTTGATCCCTCAATATCTCACAAACTCTCTAATCTGTACATCAATTTTCTTTTAAAAATGCTCGATTTAACTTGATTTTTAAGTATAATCAGGTACTTAAATGCTAAATACTAACTTACTTGAGGACTTAAAAATTTTTTTATTCTCCCCCCCAACTTAATCGACATTGTCTTCAATGGAGTAGAAAAAATGAAGGGTGCATGCAAGAAGAAAGAAAAAGAGAGATACCACCTAATCCATAAGTCTTTTCAAAATTGATTCTCTCCCCAACTTAGTCAAGATTATCTTCAGATCCCTACAAAAGACACTAAGTAAGACTCGATTAACCTAAAAAAATACAAAAAAAAGCAAAAGCTAAAAATAGAAACTAAAAAATTGGGTTGTCTTTTAGGAAGTGCTAAGTTGACCATCTTCAGTCAGACCATGCCAATTCTTATCTATCCTATGTCAAATATTGGATTGACAAATTTTAATAGTTTTGGATTGCCAATCTTAGAAAGATGACCTATAATAAATTTTAATATTTTATTATCAATTTTTAAAAAGTATTTCACATCTCCATTTTTAATTGTAGTAAGATAAGTCACAAACCCATTTATAGTCTCTTTAATAATTTCTTCTATTTGTTCTTCTAAAATGCTCATGAATTGAGTTTTTAGGTTAGGAGTTGAGTTCGATGTAATAGATGTTGAAAGGATGTTACTTGATTCAAAATATGTATACTCAGATGTGACCAAGGGCAATTTCAATTTTGGAGGAGATGGTGATTCTAAAGTGGAAGAACCGATTTCTAAGGCTGAAGAAAATGAAACTCTTAATGAATATATCTCGAGTGGCTTAGCCTAAATACAAATTGGATTTGTTTTCACTTTCTTTAACTAGTCAGGTAAGAGGTGGGGTCGTGGGGGTCACCCCATTGCTTATCTTAGATATCAATTGAATTGGTCAGGTAAGCTAATGGAACCAATTAGATAACCATGAGTCCACTTAGGCAGAGCCTTTGTAACCTTTTATCTTAGACACCAGTTTCAGGGGTGAATCCAAATTTACTTTGCACTTGACTTCACCACAATACTCAAACTGAACTCAATTGATCCTAGGGGTCAACGTCTACTGAATTTTAATTAGATTAGGATTAATGCTGGATGCCGGTTGGTTATTTTTGGGTTAAAAAAGAGTGATGAAATCTCTACCTTATCTTGTTATAGGTGTTGCTCTTAAATTGATTTGAGATGAATATGCACAACCAATTTCCAACAAGTTCTATGCAACTAAATTAGATGCATGAAATTAATCAAATTTGGAAGCTTACCTTGTCTCCAGCTATCACCAAAAGTAAATCTAAGATGATGAATGCTTCTAAATTAAATTTTTAATCTTGTTATGTGATTTTTATTAAATTTATGTGGATGAATTTTAGGTTAAAAAAAATAATAATTAATACTAAAAAAATAGTTAGGGTTAGGATTGATCTCACCAAACAAAATTGGAAGCTTTCTATCTCTTTTTTTTCTTTTTTTTTATAAAAAAAGAATATAAAAAAATTAGTAAGTTATATTTATAAAAAAAATAAAAAATTAAATATTAAAATTATTGCCATCTCTAGCAACGACGTCAAAAATTGATACGATTCAAAAATTGATACAATCACAATATTATCGTTAGGACACCGTGATTATCAATCTAATTTTGATTTCAATAAAAATTAAAAATATATAAAAAATAGTGAATCGGATTGAATCTATAGAGAAGACAAAATTTTGATTTGAAATCTTTAATTTTATAAAAAAATAAAATTTTAAAAAAAATAATTTAAGTCGAAAAATAAAAATTAAAAGTGTAAAAAATAAATCGGATACTAAGATCTACTAACAGATCCTAGCATCTACTTACCATAAAAATAAATAATAAGAATTTAAAAAGTATAAAATAAATTGATACTAAGATCTACTAACTAGATCCTAGCATCTACTTATAAAAAATAAAAGACAAAAATTTAAATTATAAGAAAATAAATTTTATATTAATTGAAATTGAAATTCAAGTATAAAAAATTTAAAAAAAATAATAAAATAAAAATAAAATTATAACAAAGATCTGAAGTTGATCAGCATAGCCTCGTCAGAAAGATGGTTGATGATCTCTCCGTCTTCTATCGTACTCTATAGAGCGAACTGAGTTTTCTCCTTCTTTTCCTTGGATCCCTAAAGCTCTAATATTTTTTTCTATTTTTTTTAACTTTTTACTCAATTTTTTTGCTCTCCAGATTTATTTTCGGACTTTTTATTTATAGGTAAATTTTTCATATTTTTTTGATAGAAAAAAGAATCCTAAAACCCTTAGAAAATGTATTAAACACTTAGACTGCCCAAATCTATCCAGATCTGTCCAAAATCCACTATTTTAATCCTCATCAAAGTCAGATTCAATAATAGCCATCTGATCATGCTTCAGATGAGATCTGGGCTATCGATCATGCAAAAAGTTTTTTTAACACAGTCGGGAGCATCCTCAGCCGTCCGATCGCATGATAGATCGCTTCTGGGCCGTCAGATCACACAGAAGAGTTCTATTCGAAGTCGGCAATGCATCTGGAATGTTGGATCTGATGATGGATGTATTTTTGACCATTAGATCATGCAAAAATCTCTTTTATAAACCAACAATGGATGCTGACCGTCGGATCTGGATCGGGATGAATGTCAGCCGTTGGATCGTATCCAGAATTCTTCTCTCGCTGTGAGCCGCACCTGTGGACCGCAAAACTATTTTTGTGGATTGCATCCTGGCTCTATGGATCGAGCGACCGGTCCACCATGCACTGGAGGTAATATTTTTTATTTTTTAGGATATTTTGGCTTGATTTTTACTCTAATTTTTATCTGAAAAATAAAAAAATATATATTAAATTTTTTAAATTTTTTTTATTATTTTGATACTTAAATTACTCAATTAGATTAATATCTATTTTCTATAAATATGCTCTAATTTTATATATTTTTTTAAAATTATTTATTTTTATAAAAAAATCTAATTTATTAATGAAATTAGGTTTTTAAGAAGATGTTAGCATCATAAATTACTAAAATACCTTCAATAAATGCAAAAATATACTATTTATTATTGTGATCCAGGTGGTGTGCCCAAGGCCCAGGGGACCAAGGCTAAGGTCAAGGTCTATCATTCATAAGGGCTTCATGGAGGCTCTAGGACTAGTTGGGCCCTAGGTTGAAAGGCTGTGGGCCTTTCGGGTTCTTGAGGTCTAGGTTATGTGGGCCTCAAGGGACCAACTCTTTATGGGCTAGGTCTGGACCCAGGATAGGTAAGATTAGGTCGAGTCATGGGTGTACATGGGCTTGGGTTAACCTAATCTCCCATAGAGTTGGTCAAGGGAGTTTTGGATTTGGGTCACTTGACCCTGTGTTTATATGTACATGCACTGTATAGGTTTGATTAAGCCAAGAAATATGAAAACTCTTTTTTTCAAGTCTCTCTCTCTCTCTCCAGCTATTCTCCACACCCCAGGAGCAAGAAACCCTAGGGTTTCTTGCCGCCAGGTCCATAGAAGGCAGGAAAAGCAGGGGAGGCGCTAGGGTTTTGAGCCCCTCCCCCTTTGTGCCACCAACCATATTGCCTCTCCCTCTCTTGCAGCCATCTAAACATTAGGTCTAGAACTTGAAATCTCTTGCTACGAGGTTGGTACAAGTTTCTCTCAGATCTGGAGTTGATCTGAGGTCATTTGAGGCACGGATGAGATCTCCATCAACAGATCTACAGGAAAAGCTGCAGCAGGACAGATCTGCAAGGTTTGGTTCTATCTATCTTCTTTCCTATCTAGAATATCCCGATTTGAGATCTATGAATTGAAAGACCTCGGTCCAGGCCTGATCTGATTGGGTACCAGATCTTGGATTTTTTAGAGGTGATCTTAGAGGCGTTCTTCATCTGGAACGAAAGGCTGACGAAGAAGACAGCAACCAGGCTGATTTCGTCAAGGGCCTTCGATCGAGTCTAGAAGTCTCCAGATTTATTCGTTGCTGGTTCCGCTGCACCCAAGGTCCGTGGGAGGAGCCAGGATCATGCTCCAATAGTTGGTATCAGAGCCACGGTGGTGAGGAAGCGGTTCCAAGTGCGAGAAGTTGAAGATCCCAAGTGCTGAAAATTTTCAGCAAGGTACCATCAAGGTATATTCTACCCTTCTTGATTTTATATTGCTTGTTTGGCTTGGATCCAGTCATGGGCAGCAATATGAAGGTCGATTTTGAGAAGTTTGATGGCAAAAAAATTTTTTCCATGTGAAAAATCTGGGTGGAGGATCTTCTGGTGCAAGCAGATCTGGATCAGGCTTTGGATGAGAAGCCTGAGGGAATGACAGATAGACAGTGGGCATCGTTAGAGAAGAAAGCATGCTCGGTGATCAGAGGATATTTGGCGGATGCGGCATTGTATTCAGTGCTGGAAGAAAAGACCCCGAAGGGCCTTTGGTCGAAGTTGCACACCATTGTATTCAGTGCTGGAAGAATATGTGCAACAAGTTGATGCTGAAGAAGAGGTTGTACAGTCTTCGAATGCAGGAGGGATCTGATATGATTGGCCACATTCAGAGGTTCGACCAGTTGTGCACGGAGTTGATGAATATCGGGGTGAAGTTGGATGAGGAGGATAAGTCTTTGTTGCTTTCGTGTTCGCTGCCAGGATCATATGACTCTTTGGTGACTACACTGCTCTACGGCAAGGAGACTCTGGAATATGAGGACATGGTCTCGGTGCTGAGGTCTAATGAGCAAAGGAAAAAGTTGACCAGAGATCGGGCTCCCCAGGAGGGTTTGGCAGTAGGGGAGAGGACAGGTAGAGGCAGAGGCAGAAGCAAGTCCAGGGGATGGTCCAAGTCCAGGAAGAGAAAGAAAGGGATGAAATGCTTCAAGTGCAACGAGTTCGGGCACTTCAAGCGAGAATGTCCACTATGGAAGAGCAAGAAGGGAGAAAGAAGTGGCTCAGAATCAGTGAGTGCAGTTGCTGGGCAGCAGGTGGAGGATGATCTACTTATGGTATCAGATGGTTACAGACATTACACAGAGGAGTGGACACTAGACTCTGTGTGCTCACATCACTACACTCCACACAGGTCTTGATTTGCGACATACACCAAGACAGATTAGGGATCAGTAACTCTAGACGACAATCATCCTTGCAAGGTGGTTGGGATAGGGACAGTCAGGGTGAGGATGTTTGATGGGATTGTGAGGACATTGATAAATGTAAAGTACGTCCCGGAGCTGGAAAAGAATCTGGTGTCACTAGGCTACTTGGAGCACAGTGGATACAGCTTCAGCAGTAGGGCTAGAAGTGGAGTATTAAACATCTCCAATGGAGCTTTGGTGGTGATGAGAGGCAGGAGGTTGGATAATAATCTCTATTACATGGAGGGATCTGTGGTGACCGGAGAGTCTGATGCAGCAGCTGCAGCACAGGACCAGCAGGGGGCTTACAGGATGTGGCACTACCGCCTAGGCCACATGGGTGACAAGGGGCTGAGGGAGTTGAGCAGGAGAGGACTCATCTCTGATCTGGAGGATGGTGCTACAGGGGAGATCTGTAAGCCTTGCCAGATGAAAAAACAGAGGAGAGTTCAGTTCAACATCAGTACAACCCGTAGTGCAGCCCCTCTGGAGTTAGTACACACGGATGTGTGGGGACCAGTCCCAGTTTCAACTAGGAATGGGGCCAGATACTTCATGACCCTGATTGATGATTTCTCAAGAAAACTCTGGATTTACTTCATGAGAGAGAAGTCTGAGGTCTTCACCAAGTTCAAAATCTGGAGAGCTGAGTTGGAGAAGGAGCAGGGGAGGAGCGTGAAGTGTCTGAGGTCAGACAATGGCGGAGAGTACACCAGCAGAGAGTTCCAAGACTACTGTGAGGAGTGTGGGATCAGGAGACACTTCTCAGTTAAGAAGACTCCACAGCAGAATGGGGTGGCCGAGAGGATGAATAGAACACTTCTGAAAAAGGCACGATGCATGAGGCTGCAGGCAGGGCTTCCAAAGGCGTTCTGGGTTGACACAGTTGACGCAGCGGATTACTTGGTCAATCGATCACCTCACACCAGGTTGGATGGCAGGCTTCCAGAGGAGGTGTGGTCTGGGAGGATAGTTGGGTTGGGCCATCTACGGGTATTTGGGTGCACGGCCTATGTGCACATTGGAGCTGGTGAGCGGAGCAAGCTAGATGCCAGATCACGCAAGACAGTATTTCTAGGCTATCCGCAAGGAGTTAAGGGATACAGGCTATGGGATCCCTTGGAAAAGAAGGTCATCATTAGTTGGGATGTGACTTTTGATGAGGAGTCAGTCCTACGGAGGCAAGCAGGCATGGAGGAGCAGCAGGAGCAGGAGGAGGTCCAGCAGGACGCTGCTGGACAGCTTACCTCTTTGATTTTGCCTCTTGCAGGTACTATTGGAGGACATGACATTCAGGTGGAGCACCTACCTAAGGTATCTCTACAGGTGGAGAGGACTCGGACGGATGATCGAGGCGAAGAGGTCCAGCAGGAGTGAGCTGGATCGAGGACTGATATCGGTGTTGCCCTACACAAGCTCAAGAGGACCATCAGGCAACCGGACCGATATGGCTTCGAAGAGACACTGTCATATGCCCTGGTGACAGTGAATGGAGACCCATATATATATCAAGAGGCTATTAAGAGCCAGGATAGAGAGTGGTGGGTCCAAGCGATGTCCGAGGAGATGCAGTCTCTCCACCAGAATCAGACGTGGCGATTGGTACAGTTGCCACAGGAGAAGAGGCCCATTGGCTGTAAATGGGTCTACAGTCGCAAGGAAGGGCCTTCAGAGCAGGGAGGTATCAGATCCAAGGCGAGGTTAGTGGCTAAGGGATACTCTCAGAAGGAAGGCATCGACTTCAGCGAGGTTAGTGGCTAAGGGATACTCCCATCGTCAGACATACTTCCATCAGAGTATTGCTGAGCATTGTAGCAGCTCAGGATTTAGAGCTGGAGTAGATGGATGTCAAGACGACGTTCCTCCATGTGCATTTGGAGGAGAGGATTTACATGGGGCAGCCATCCGGTTTCAGGGATCCAGGATCAGAGGGAAAGGTTTGTTTGTTGCAGAAGTCGCTGTACGGGCTGAAGCAGTCACCGAGGTAATGGTACAAGCGGTTTGACTCCTATGTGTGCAGCATTGGACTTTTCAGGTGCGAGTTTGATCCCTGTGTTTATGTTTAGTCTCTTAAGGATGGTTCTAGGGTGTTCCTACTCTTGTATATGGATGACATGCTTATAGCATGCAAGAGTAGGAAGGTTGTGCAGGATCTGAAGGCATCCTTATCTCGAAAGTTTGAGATGAAGGATTTGGGCCATGCAAGGAAGATCCTAGGCATGGAGATTTTCAGAGACCGAGTCCGAAGGGTGCTGCATCTATCTCAGGGAGGCTACATACAGAAGGTCTTAGAGAGGTTCGAGATGAAGGGAGCAAAGCCGGTGGAGCTGTCACTTGTCGGTCACTTCAGACTCTCGAAGACCATGGCACCACAGACTGAGGTGGAGGCTCAGGAGATGGAGATGGTTCCTTATGCTTCAGGAGTTGGGAGCTTGATGTATGCGATGGTCTGTTGTAGGCCAGACATCGCTCATGCAGTGAGTCAGGTTAGCAGGTTCATGGTGCAGCCTGGCAGGGAGCACTGGAGAGCTCTGAAGTGGATATTCAGATACTTGACGGGTTCAGTTGGAGTTGGCATCTGCTACGAACAGCGAGGAAGTACAGTGGGATACTCTGACATGTCCAGGGAGGCTCAGGGGCTGATTGACGGTTATGTAGATGTAGACTTCGGTGGAGATGTGGATACCCGGAGGTCTACGACAGGCTTCATCTTTAGCCTGTATGGAGGTCCTATTTCTTGGAGATCGAGTCTGCAGCCTATCACGGCCCTATCCACTACAGAGGTGGAGTACATTGGGCTGACAGAAGCAGCTAAGGAGGTAATTTGGATGAAGGGTTTGTTGACGGAGATGGGTCTTACTCAGGAGGCCATTAGAGTGCACTGTGACAGCCAGAGTGCACTTCTATTAGCACAGAACTCAGTCTATCATGCAAGGACAAAGCACATCGATATTCGGTATCATTGGATCAGGGATCTTGTGGAGGATGGCGAGGTGGAGCTAGTAAAGGTACACACCAAGGAGAACCCAGCTGATGCACTTACGAAGGTACTTCCACGGGATGGCTTTCAGAGATGTGTTGAGCTGATTCGACTGATGGACAGAGTGGAGCTGGTTGAGGTCTTGGGACACCAAGGTGGAGATTGTTGTGATCCAGGTGGTGTGCCCAAGGCCCAAGGGACCAAGGCTAAGGCCAAGGTCCATCATTCATGAGGGCTTCATGGAGGCTCTAGGACTAGTTGGGCCCTAGGTTGAAAGGCTGTGGGCCTTTCAGGTTCTTGAGGTCTAGGTTATGTGGGCCTCAAGGGACCAACTCTTTATGGGTCAAGTCTGGGCCCAGGATAGGTGAGATTAGGTCAAGTCATGGGTGTACATGGGCTTAGATTAACCTAATCTTTCATAGAGTTGGTCAAGGGAGTTTTGGGTTTGGGTCACTTGACCCTATGTTTATATATACATGCACTGTATAGGTTTGATTAAGCCAAAGAATACGAAAACTCTTTCTCTCAAATCTCTCTCTCTCTTCTCCCTCTCTCTCCAGCTATTCTCCATGCCCCAGGAGCAAGAAACCCTAGGGTTTCTTGCCGCCAGGTCCATAGAAGGCAGGAAAAGCAGGGGAGGCGCTAGTGTTTTGAGCCCCTCCCCCTTTGTGCCGCCAACCATATTGCCTCTCCCTCTCTTGCAGCTGCCCAAACATCAGGTCCAGGATTTGAAATCTCTTGCTACAAGGTTGGTACAAGTTTCTCTCAGATCTGGAGTTGATCTGAGGTCGTTTAAGGCACGGGTGAGATCTCCATCAACAGATCTACAGGAAAGGTTACAGTAGGATAGATCTGTAAGGTCTGGTTCTATCTACCTTCTTCCCTATCTAGAATATCGCAATTCGAGATCTACAAATTGGAAGACCTCGGTCCAGACCTGATCTGGTTGGATACCAGATCTTAAATTTTTTAGAGGTGATCTTAGAGGCATTCTTCATCTGGAACGAAAGGCTGACGAAGAAGACAGCAACCAGGCTAATTTCGTCAAGGGCCTTCGATCGAGTCCAGAAGTCTCCAGATTTGTTCGTTGCTAGTTTTGCTGCACCCAAAGTCCGTGGGAGGAGCCAGGATCGTGCTCCAACATTTATCACTCCTACTTTAGTGCATAACTGGAAGGAGTATTTTTTCTTTGTCTCGATCGAGCAACTCTAAGACTTCAACACGTCATGGGATAAACCTCACAGGTCGGCGGTCAGAGCTCCAATCTTATCTGATACCGAGGAGGAGGTATTGAAGCAGATTTTTAGTCAGACTTTTTCTTCGCTAACTCAATTCTTTATCGAGGATATTTTGCTCAGGGTCGAATTAAGTCTAGCCGACCCGAAGAGTGAGTAGCTTTCATGCATCTTTTTTTTTTAGCTCGATATTTTTTCTATTTTTTACTAACCTCGTATACTATGTAGAAATAAATGCTGGCAATCTTGAAGCTCTTCGTCGAACCATGAAAAAGAAGAAGGTGAGCACGGCCCCAGCTCCCAAATGCAGCCGCACTGAGGCTGTCCTTGCCTAGCTCGCTGTTGGGGGCTCCTCGAGGGCGAGCAGTACTCTGAGGAGGGAGTCTTCGGCACCTGCAAAGGCGGTGGTGCTGATACAATCGCTACATTGGGGGAACCTATCCCCCAGCCTTTTGTATCCTCATCGTAGAGGATCTCGGGTAGACCTTGAATTTCTGCAAAGATGTCATCACATCCGACTGACGTACAGATCAGGACTTTTCCTCCGATAGAAGTTCCATCAGATGCTGGCATCCAAGACACTCGGACAGGCATCAATAATTACTAGGTTGCTCGGTCTCTTCTTCAGTCGATTCTCCTGCCGACCGATGTCGAGACCTTCAATGTTGAGGGTGGTGCCTTTCGAGCCCAGGACTCATATGATTCTGTACTTCAGATAAGTGGTGACCTCTCTATATTGCTCGACTGTTATCAATCCCATTATTTATTATTGATCTTCTCTTTCCCCTTCTTTTTTTTTTATAGCGCGCCTATCATGTGGATCATTTTGTCGAGGCAATGCGTGAAGCTCGAAGTATTTCGAAGGAAGCCGAAGAGAAGGCCGGCCAGGCCAATAGAAGGGTGGATGATGCCCAACTTGCGAAGCTCAAGGTCGAGAAGGAGGTCAGGTCACTGAGGGAAGAATTAAAGTGATTGGAATCCGAGCTTTCCAAAACTCGGGCTGAATCTAAAGCTCGACTATCAATCGAGAAGAAAAAGTTCGAGGACAAGCTGGAGGCCACCAAGACTGTAGCGATTGAGGCCTTCAAATCCTCGACTGAACTCCGTGACATCAAAGCAGAGTACGACGTGGCCTCGTATATGCACGGGGCTGCCAACCTCAAAGAGAAGATCAAGAAGGTGGCTTCTGATTTTGACCTCAGTCTGTAGGAGTCAGATGATGAGGGAGAGGTCGGTGAGGGTGGAGATGAAGGCCTACAAGTTGATGATCTCTTTAGCCCGAAAGGAGAAAATCGGGCAGTTGAGGAGGCGGTCCAAGCTCCACCTCCGACCGTCATCATCTTGCCTAACCATGCTGAGGCCGACAAACTTCATGCTCCAGAGGGAGCTTAAATGTTCTTTTTGTATCTTAGCTCGGGCATGTCTGAGCTTCATGTTCGGTCGGTTCATTTTGGTGATCTCAGCATATACCGAGGTATTTTGTATCGGACTGATGAAAGTTCTGTAAAGAAAACTTTTCTTTCAATAAAAGTACTCTTTTTTATTTTTCAACTTGTCGAATATTAAGTTTGGGATCCGATAAATATCACAGGATACACTCTAGTTGTAGATCATCTTCTTGATGACGAAAAGTAAGAAGCGATTATTTTTAGGTGATGGCTGTTGTAGCTTGGTGAGATAAAGGTTGGGGTGTGCTTTCTTGGTCCTTGACCGTAGTTACATAGGGTATATATCAGTCCTCAGTCAAGACCATAGACCGCATAAATATTTGTACAGAGAACACATTCCATTCCTCGGCTATAATCGAGGGGTGCATGTTTGGTGACTTGAATGGAGAATACGTTTCGCTCCTCGATCATAGCTGAAGATCATGTGTTTTAGAGATTGACGTGGAGAACACGTTCTGCTCCTCGACCGTAGTCGAGGATCGCATATTTTGGAGATTGACGTGGAGAATACATTTTGCTCCTCAACTGTAGTCGAGGATCGCGTGTTTTGGAGATCTGCATGGTAAACATGGAAAATATATTCCATATTCCATCTGTGAATGAGATGCATACTTTTCAAAAGAACATGTAGTTCAATAAAATAAAAAAGTAATTTATTATTCAATTTAAGAATGATGAAAACTACAATTCAAGGGTGGTAGATACTTAAGTTGTTAGTATTCCAAGTCCTGAGGATTGGAGTTCCATCCAGTCGGCTAAGTCGATAAACTCCTAGTCGAACTATTTCGGCAATGTGGTAAGGGCCCTTCCAATTCGATGCAAGCTTTGATCACTCTGTTGGGCAAGAAACCTTAGCTCAGTGAAGAACTAGCTGTCTTGCCAAGAACTTTCTTTTAATTCGGAAGTTGTAATACCAAGCTACCCTCTATTGATAATTAGCCATCCGCACCCATGCTTGCTCCCAAGTTTCCTCCAGCAAGTCTAAATTTGCTCTTAATCCAAAAGAATTACTATCTGCGTCAAATTTTTCCACGCACAGCATTGACAAGCTGATCTCTAGTGGTATGACAGCTTCAGCGTCGAAGGCTAGCTTGAAAGGAGTTTCTTCTGTTGAAAGTCGTTGAGTTGTTTGATACGTCCAGAGCACATGATATAGCTCTTTGATCTACAGTCCTTTTGCCTGATCGAGCCGAGCTTTCAATCCTTGCAACAAGGTCGTGTTCGTCACCTCAGCTTTGCCATTGCTCTGAGGATGAGCTATCGAGGTCAGCCAGTGGTTGATGCCTGTCCATTGCAGAACCCTTTGAACTTCAGGTTGTCAAACGGCCATCCATTGTTGGTGATAATTGCTCGTGGTAATTCAAATCGATAGATGATCGACTTTCACACAAAGTCACATACCTTTGTCAAGGTGATAGTTGTCAGTGCTTCTACTTCTATCCACTTGATGAAGTAGTCGATCGTAATAAGTAGAAATTTTTTCTGCATCGCTGCCATTGAAAATGATTCCAGGATGTCCATCCCCCATTGAGCAAAGGGCCATGGGGTTATAATCGGAGCCAAAAAGATTGAAGGTCGGTGCTGAATGTTTGAAGTTCTTTGGCACTAGTTGCATTTGTTTACCAGATCGACAGCTTCCTTCTGCATGGTCGACCAGTAGTACCCCCTATCGTAGCACCTTATGAGCGAGAGTCTTGCCCCCCAAGTGATTACTGTAAATTTTCTTATGGACTTCTTGTAGAGCATACTCAGCTTCTGAGAGGCGGAGACATCAGAGCAGAGGTAGAGTGAAAGACCTTTTATACAATCTTCCATCATAGATAAGGTATTGGGGGGTGAGATATCTCAACTTCTTAGCCTCATCTCGATCAGCAGGCAACATCCCATTTTGCAAACAACATAAGATGGGATCTATCCAGTTTGGCTTGGGATCAGTTTGCATCACTTTAGGCTCCTCAATAATCAATTTTTCAAGAGTTTCGAGATATGAAATCTTTTTTAGGTCGGCCGCACCTACTATTGCTAATTTTCAAAGTAGGTCAGCTCACACATTTTCTATCCTCAATATCTGCAGGATATTTATGGTATCAAAATTGGAGGCAAGATCTTTGACTTTCTATAGGTACTTCATCATGTTCAACTCTTGAGCTTCATATTCTCCCTGCACCTGGCCGACAATGAGCTGTGAGTCACTACGATCTCTGAGGTGCTTCATCCTTAGGTCTTTTAACATCCTCAGTCCAATCACTAGTGCTTTATATTCGGCTTCATTATTAGAGGTAGGAAACTCGAAGCGCAGGGCGTATTCTGTGATCACTCCATCTGGGCTAGTTAAGATCAATCCAGCTCCCAAGCCTACGGTGTTCGAAGAGCCATCTACATGGAGAATCCAATATTCATTGAAGGGAGAGAAACCTATTTCTCGCAGATAACCAAGGTTGCATCTAAAATTTTTTTTATATATTTCACTAAATAAAGATCAAATATTTATTTTGATTGCAGTGGAATAAAGATCAAATCTTTAAAATTTGGATTCAACCTTCGCATAGGTCTGAAACTACAGACCCTCTACTTTGCGCGTACGTCAAGCAGTGTAGAAAAGTGAGATGAATCTTTAGATTGATGCACCTTCACAAGGCCACCAAGGGAGGAAAGAGAGACACCAGGTGTGATGCCTCACACCAACAAGGAGATGCCCAAAGGAGTGCTTATGCCAAAGAGGAGAAGGGGATGGTAAGGTGGAGCAACACGCCAAAGATGGGATGCCCCACAAGCTCTCACGCCTCTCTCTCTCTTTCTCTCTTTCTCTCAATCTAATTTCTTTGCTCTCTCTTATGCATCCATAGGTAGAGACCCTCTCTATTTATAGATGATTCTCATGATTCAATAAGTATAGGACTCCTAATTCGAACAAGCTTTGAATCAGTTTACAACTTATCAAAGAAAAACTCCTATATGAGAAAGGATTGGCGCCTTATATGGCGCCTACTTTGCACCCACGCCCCACCCATATGGGATGGCCCACAACCAGCACCATACCAGGTGCTGGTCGGCCAAGGAGTGAAAAAGTCTCAGTGAAAATAGAACTCCAAGGATCTCATCCAAAAATGGTTCAAATCGAATCCGATTCGAAGCTAATTTGAAATAATTTTGAAAGGTTGTTAATCCCAAACTCTTTAGAATTTTTGGACAAATCTAACTTAAAATTTTGAACCCAATTAAGTCTAATTAATTAAGATCTAATCTAAAATTAATTAGTACTTTAATCCAATCTCTCATAGACTTCTTGGATCATAGATAAAGAACTGTTCATCTTCGAGATTGAATCTGAACATCATGCATAGTGCTAGCTAGACATAGTCAACTCTTCAAGCTCATTTGATCCATAACTTAATTCTCAATCAAATTAATTTATATATTCAATCAAGTCAAGTACTTCCAAATTGGACATATAAATATAGACTAATACTTTCTTATGTTGTCTGACTTGTATGTGGACTTCATAGGTTCAAACACTAAGCTGGTAGCATAGGAACTGATTCCTGTACTAATCGAAGCAACTATCTAGCAATAGTTCTTGACATTCGGATAGATCAAATTATTATAAAAAAATATTTTAAAACTCATGCATATGGTTACCGCATAATTTATCCTTTTGTTCCTGAATGCTTTAGGATGATCTCAGATTAACTGTGAACTTAAAGTATTTCATTCACATTATATTTTAATTTTTCAAATCCATTTCATGGATTATCTTGATCAAAATTTTACTAAATTAAAATATAGCAATACATCAGCTCTTATAATCCGAAGGAGTCAATCCTATCTTGATCCACACACAAACTTCGCAAATACTTGACTGTACCTAATAGCCTTCCATCACTGCATTAAAAATCTGGATAGTCTGACACCAAATCACAGTGAATTGCTTGCAAGTCACTATGATGATCTCAGGTCTGAGGGGCACTTACATCCATACACTTTGCGAGCAGCTCTTGACAGCAGAATGCTCAATAGGTGAGTCACCTATTTTATGACGATATACTCTTACATCTCACTTGTATGTCATACCAGTATCACCACACTCTTTGGTTAAGTGGACAACCAATCCATATAACACATAAACGATCTCTACTCGATAAATATCATCATCCTGTAATGACATATTATTTGATCACAAATATATTTAAAAACTATATGATAAATCTTCTCCTTATCGATTACTAACATAGTTCTAAGGACTTCATCACAACATAAGAGTTCTACAAGGAAGATGCAACTTTATGATGAATAATGTTAAAATAATTTTTATTTATCAATCAATAATTCATATATAGAAAGAACTCAATCGTCATATGATTGATTTTAGGACATATTTTTCAACAACTTTCACTTGGACTAAAGCCAATCATGATAGTATCTTATACCTATCTTTCATTTGAAATCATCGAACTCTTTGATCCCGAGAGCTTTAGTGAAGGGGTCGTTTAGATTCTTTTTTTCGTCGATCTTCTGAAGCTCGACATCACCTTAGTTGACGATCTCTCATACCAGGTGATAGCGGTGTAGAATATGCTTAGTGCGCTGGTGTGACTTTGGTTCTTTCGCTTGAGCTATGGCACCAAAGTTGTCACAATATAGCAGGACATGGCCATCCATAGGAGGTGTAACTCCCAGCTCGGTAATAAATTTTTGCAACCACACCGCTTCCTTTGCAGCATCCGATACAGCATTGTATTCTGCTTCATATACAAAATTAGCTATAGTATGTTGCTTGAAATTTTTCCAGCAAATAGCTCTTCCATTCAAGATAATTACGTAGCCCGATATGCTTCTGTTGTCATCACAATCTGACTGAAAACTAAAATCAGTATATCCCATAAGTTTCAGATCAGTATCTCCATAGATAAGCCATTAGTCTTTAGTATTTCTCAAATACTTAAGGATTGCCTTCACAATCTTCCAATGGTTTTCACCTGGATCAGACAGGTACCTACTCACTATCCCTAGTGAATAGATCACATCCGATCTCATACACGTCATGGCATATATGATAGATCTCACTGTCGAAGCATATGATATTCTACTCATATGCTCTCTCTCCTCAGGGGTTGTCGGATAATCTTTCTTGGAGAGAGTAATTCTATGGTCTATCGAAAGATAGCTTCTCTTGAATTCTTCATGTTGAATCTCTTCAACATGGTATCGATGCACGTAGATTGAGACAATCTAAGCAACCTTCTAGATCTATCCCTATAGATCTTCATCCTTAGGATGTAGGATGCTTCTCTCAAGTCCTTCATGGAGAATTATGATGATAACCATAACTTCACACTCTGCAAAGTCGGAATGTCATTTCCTACTAATAGTATGTCATCCATATATAATACAAGAAAGATGACTACAGAATCATGAGCCTACTTGTAAATGCAAGGCTCTTCTCCGTTCCTAACGAAGCCATACATTTTGATCACTTTATCAAAATACATATTCCAATTCTTAGATACCTGCTTAGGTCCATAAATAGACTTATTTAGCTTGCACACTTTTGATTCGTTTATGGATGTGAACCTTTCAAGCTATACCATATATACCTCTTCTTTCAGCTTTCCATCAAGGAAAGCTGTTTTGACATCTATTTGTCAGATTTCATAATCTAAGTGTGCGGCTATAGCAAGCATAATTTAGATGGACTTGAGCATTACCACAGAAGAGAACGTCTCGTCATAGTCAATGTCATAACGCTGACGATAATCCTTAGTAACTAGATAGACTTTATAAGTCTCTACCTTTCCGTCCACCCTTCTTTTTCTCTTAAAAATTTATTACACCCTATGGGTTTTATCTCTTCGGATAGATCAACTAGTGTCCATACACTATTGATCTTCATGGACTCTATCTCAAACTTCATGGCCTCAAGCCATTTCTGAGAGTCGGGCCTTTGCATGGCTTCCATATAGGTGATCGGATCCTCATCATTCTCATCAAGTTCGATGGGATCACTATCCTGGATCAAAAAATCGTAGTATCTGTTTGGCTGATGTGGTACTCTAGCAGATCTTCTTAATGGTGCTTCTACTGGCTCTGGATTTGATTCTCCAATCAAATCCAATTCTGTATATCAGTCCTTCCACCTTTTGAACTTCATCAAGTTTAATTTTACAGATATTAACTCCTTCTCTAAGAAACTTCTTTTCCAAAAAGACTGTCCTGCTGCTGACAAACACCTTTTATTCTGCAGCGAGGTAGAAGTAGTATCCTTTGATTTTTTTTGGTACCTTATGAATAAGCATTTATCAGACTTAGGTCCAAGCTTATCGATCTTTAAACACTTGACATAAGCTGGACACATCCAGATCCTAAGGTGTGAGAGCACCGACTTACGTCCAATCCATATCTCTTAAAGAGTTTTATCGACAGACTTGCTCGGTAACTTATTCAAAATATAGTGGATAATTTTTAGAGCATATCTCCAAAAAGAGATTGACAGACTCGCAAAATCCATCATGGATCGGACCATATCTAACAAGATTCGATTTCTCCTTTCTGATACCTTATTATGTTATGGTGTTCCAGGAGGGATCCATTGTGAGAGAATCCCTTCTCTTCTAGATATGTCAGAAGTCACTGGTGAGGTATTCACCTCCTCGATCTGATCGAAGGATCTTAATACTCTTTTCAGTCTATTTCTCTACCTCAGTATGGAATCGTTTGAATATTTCAAATGATTCTGATTTATGCTTCATAAGATAGATATATCCATACCTCGATAGGTCATCTATAAACGTAATGAAGTAGTAGTATTCTCTTCTGGCACTTATGTTCATAGGTTCGCATACATCAGTATGTATTAGACTAGGATATCGTTGGCTCTTTTACTTTTCTTCTTAAAAGGTGACTTAGTCATCTTACCAAGTAGACAGAATTTACAGATAGGTAATGATTTATAATCATCTATTTTAAGAATACGCTCCTTGATTAACCTGTCGATCTTATTTTTGTTCACATGACCAAGCCTACAATACCAAAGATAGGATTCACTGACATTATCTAATTTAGGGTATTTACTAGATATGTACATTACACCAACAGGCCGTGATGCCATGTCTTAATTATCCTTGTATAATTATAGTATCATTCATAATGATATCACAAAAATTATCCTTTATTATAAACTTAAAATCAAGTTTGGCGAAAAGACCTATAGAGATGCCATTCATAAAAAAGGAAGGACAATAATGATAATCATTTAATATGACACTACTGGACTCGAAGATGAGCTGCAAAGCTTTCAAAGTCAGAACTGGAACAAAACTTTCATCTCCAACATTCAAGAGCCGCTCGTCCTCTCAAAACTTTTTACTTATCTGCAGTCCCTACAATGAATTACAAATATTAATCAGACATTCGATATCCAATACCCAGATAATAGTATCACAAATAGAGAAATTATAAGGAGTTATCATATAAGTACCTTATGAAGCAACCGTTTGCTTCTTTCTCTTATTTTTAGGTTGGTTCGGATCAAAGGTGGCTATGTAAGTAGGATAATTTCTTTTTCAATGATCCAACTTCTTGCAAAAAAAGTATTCCATCTGGTTCTTATCAACTTTTGATATTTTGCTCTGCTTAGGATCGGCAGCATGAGTTTTCTGTACCTTCTTTTTCTTTCCTCTTCTAAAGGATCAACGATCTGCAGATGAATCTTCCACAACATGCACCGATTTTTTTTGGAGCTAATGATCCTTCTCAAAAGTCTACAGCAATCCTAGCAAACCATGATAGTTCACTGCAGGCTTCATCATTCTTAATGACCGAAAAAGAATAAGTAGGATTTTGATAGTGAGTTGAGGATAGCATCCTTACTTAACTGTTCATGTTACGAAAAGTTAAGTTTGCTCAGGCATTCAATCTGCTCAATCATGTAAAGAACATGATCGGTAACTGAAGCTCCCTCTGTTCATGTTACGAAAAGTTAAGTTTGCTCAGGCATTCAATCTGCTCAATCATGTAAAGAACATGATCGGTAACTGAAGCTTCCTCTCACATATGGGCATTGAATACTGTGCAAGAGATTTTGTATCTCTCTGCATCCTCAGGGGTACCAAATGACTCATTCAACATTTGAATGATCTCCTCTGGCTGTGCATTCTTGAACTTATAGCTAAATTCATCATTTATTACTGTCCTCATCACACAATGCACAGTCATGCGATCATTGAGCCACTTCATGTAAGTGTCTCTCATAGCACGAGGAGCATTGGTAACAGGTTCTTCAGGTGTCTCATCCATAAAGATGTATAGAATCCTCTTGTGCTCTAAGACGATTTTCAACTTTCGATACCAGCTATCGAAGTTGAGTCTGGTGAGCTTGCCGCTGTCCAACAGCGAACGGAGGAATAGTGTGTTGGCCATAACTGAAAGAAAAAATAAAAATCTATTAGTATATGAATTACTTTTAATCCTAAAGATATAGACTTTAGTCCAAAGGTTCTCCTACTATTTTGTACGAATTGGTAGTCTCTACCTCCAACTTGAGAAATTATATTAATTCCTTAACGGATACTAGAATCCACACAGACAGCATTTGGATTCGAGTGTGGCTCGGCCAATCCTAGTGCATCCATGGGTAGGTTCATAACCAATTATTTCTCTAAATAAATTCTAGCAATTAGATTTTGCCCCAAGCATCCCTTCAGCAGGTGTGTGGCGCATCCACTAAAAATTCTGGTTAGATCCAACCATTAACATGACGACACCATGTGTATCCAACAAATAGATGTCCAGACGTAAGTGTGGCTCGATCAACCTGAGCATTGATCTGATGGTATAATAGGATAGTCATATGATGGATGATAATTTCAATATGTAATAGACATCAGGCATGTGGTACCTCCAAACTGTATCATTTTATGGATCTAATAATTTAAAGAATTTAATTTATACTGACTTAAGAATAAGAGAAGAGATTGATCTGTAAGTCATAAATTTTGTCACTGACTTCACCAAGTCATGTAGAGGATTCAACACAAGCTGGTCTAAAGATACCTAAATCAGTCATACTGATTAACCTTGATGGCATGGATCTACTTGAATCGATTATGACCTAATAAAAATACAATCTATCATGTTGGCCAGATAAGTGAGATCAGTGGGAGGGATGTGCCATTAACTCACCGTAGATGTATATAGATAAGTAGCTCTCAATTCAAAACCACTTGATCGAATCTGCTAGACTTATTTTAGACATCAACTGGTTAATTAGTTTCGATTTGGTCTACCAGAAGATTCGAGCTCAACCATGGAGCCATGATCATGGTCTATTTATTAAGGTCAAAAATATAGACTTCATCAAACTTCAACTATTGAGGTTAATTTAAAAAAATTCTGACATAATCTAATTCAACACTTGATTAGATTTTACCAATTTCTCTACTTGGTCCATATTTATTTCTAGCCCTAGGTCTAACCTATTAGAAAGATCTGATTCATGCTAACCCATGACCCATCGATTTTTATGGTATCTTAATAATCTTCAATTCTCAAATCTAGATTGTTTAAACTTAACTCAAAATTAAGTATGTGAAACGTGTGTTTCAGTTTATAGAACTATTTTATCAAGATTTCAGATGAAGCATACCATATGTTTTAACTTATAAAAATAAATTTTTATAATTTGTTTAACAATTAAACCTGTATAGGTATGATCTAAATTTCATACATATATCTCATGCATATGACAACTTTTAGATCAATACCGATTACATCTAATGTAATATACTATTCAGATTTTAAAATAATTTTATATTTAAATTTATCTTATTGTGATGAATCATAAATCACTTTAGACCTAATCTAAATATATTTATGATCAAAATAATTTATAAAAATCTATTCATTTTTTTCATAAAATCAGATCACAATGACACCCTTATCCGTCATAAGAGAGAACCCATCGAATGGACAAAAGAGAGAGATTAATCTCTTCGATCTCTTATGACCAGAAGTGATCTTATCAATTTAAGTACTGGGCTACTAAGATCTAAAATCTAAGTTTATATAAAATCACATCAACATACAATTTTGACAAAACAGTTTATGTCATGAACATGTCCTTGATCTCATCATTCATGTTTTTTATCTAATCTAATTAGATTTGATGCATCATATACATCATATCAGATCTGAAATACATCTTATACTGATTATAAAATATTAATTTTAGATTTGATATCATATAAAAAATTAATTAAATGCAAACATGAATACATAAGGACTAAATTTTTTGTTAAATCTATTTTGATATAGTGCTGAATTTTGTTAGAAATCAGATCTAAAAATCTATCAAAATAGATTCAATTCAGATCTGAAATAAGTTCAACTTTATAACCAAAATAATAATATTAAAATTTTACTAAAATAAATTTAAATTATATTTTAAATCAAGTTATTATTTTAACAAAATTCAGCAACAATAAAATTCTATTACAACAAACTTACAATAAATCTTAACCAACCATTGATTAGGTTTTTATAATCCAATCAAAATCAAATCATAAATTTTATTTAAATAGATTTAAATCAAATTTAATATCTAATATAAAATTTTAATTATATATATTATGTAAATAATTCAAAAAAATTTAGTTATGCTTTCATGTATCAAAATCTGACTCTGATACCAATTGAAGGGAAGAAACCTGTTTCTCGCGGATAATCAGAATTGCATCTAAAAATTTCTCTATATATTCAACTAAATAAATATCAAATCTTTACCTAAATTATAGTGGAATAGGGATCAAATCTTCAAAATCTAAATTCAACCTTCGCATAGGCCTGAAACTGTAGGCCCTCTACTTCGTACGCATGTTAGGCAATGCGAAAAAGCAGGATGAATCTCTGGATTAATGCACCTTCGCAAGGCCACCAAGGGAGGGATGAGAGACACTAGGTGTGATGCCTCACACCAGCAAGGAGACACCCAAAGGAAGGCCCATGCCAAAGAGGAGAAGGGGGTAGCAAGGTGGAGCAACACGCCAAGGATGGGATGCCCTGTAAGCTCTCACGCCTCTTTCTCTCTTTCTCTCAATCTGATTTCTATGCTCTCTCTTATGCATCCATAGTTAAAGATCCTCTCTATTTACAGATAATTTTTATGATCCAATAAGTAATAAAATTCTTAATTCAAATAAGTTTGAATCAGTCTATACCTCTTTCTCTCTTTCTCTCAATCTGATTTCTATGCTCTCTCTTATGCATCCATAGTTAAAGATCCTCTCTATTTACAGATGATTTTTATGATCCAATAAGTAATAGAATTCTTAATTCAAATAAGTTTGAATCAGTCTATAACTTATTAAAGAAGGACTCCTACATGAGAAAGGATTGGCGGCTTATATGGCGCCTACTTTGCACCCATGCCCGCACCCATGTGGGATGGCCCACAACCAGCAGCATATTAGGTGCTGGTTAGCCAAGGAGTGGGAGAGTCCCAGTGAAAATAGGACTTCAAGGATCTCATCCAAAAATAGTTCAAATCGAATCCGATTTGAAGCTGATTCGAAATAATTTCGAAAGAATGTCAATCTTAAACTCTTTAGAACTTTTGGATCAAATCTAACTTAAAATTTTGAACTTAATTAAATCTAATTAATTTAGATCTAATCTAAAATTAATTAGTACTTTAATCCAATCTCTCATAGGCTTCTTGGATCATAGATCAAGAGTTGTTCATCTCCGAAATTGAACCTGAACCACATGTGTAGTGCTAGTTAGACATAGTCAACTCTTCAATCTCATTTGACCCATAGCTTAATTATCAATCAAGTTAATTTATATATTCAATCAACTCAAGTACTTCCAAATTGGATATATAAACATAGGCCAATACTTTCCTACGTTGTCTGACTTGTGTGCGTGACTCCATAGGTTCAAACACTAAGCTAGTAGCACAGGAATCGATATCTATACTAATCGAAGCTACCATCTAGTAATGATTTTCAACATCCGACTAGATCGAATTATCACAAAAGAATATTGCAGAACCTATGCATATGGTTCCCGTATAATTCATCTCTTTGATCCTGAATGCTCTAGGATGATCTCAGGTTAACTGTCAATCCAGAGTGTTTCATCTACATTGTATTTTAATCTTTCAAATCTCTCTCATGGATTATCCTAGTCAAGATTTTACTAAATCAAAATACAGCAATACGTTAGCTCCTATAATATGAAGAGGTCAATCCCATCTTGATCCACACAGAAACTTCATAAGTACTTGACTGTACCTAGTAGTCTTCCGTCACTGCATTAAAAATTTAGATAGTCTGACATCAAAGCACAGTGAGTTGCTTGCAAGTCACTATGGTAATCTTAAGTCTGAGAGATACTTACATCCATACGCTTTGCGAGCTGCTCTTGACAGCAGAACGCTCGTAGGTGAGTCACCTGTTCAGTGACGATGAACTCCTACATCTCACATGTATGCCATACCAGTATCACCACACTCTTTAGTTAAGAGGACAACCAACCTATGTGGTACACAATGATCATCACTCGATAAACGTCATCGTCTTGTAATGATGTATCATTTGGTCATGAATATATTTAAGAACTATACGATAAATCTTCTCTTTATCGATTACTAACATAGTTCTAAGAACTTCATCACAACACAAGAATTCTACATGAAAGATATAATTTTATGATGAATAATATCAAAATAATTTTTATTTATCAATCAATAATTCATATACAGAAGAAACTCAAAGGTCATATGATTAGTTTTAGGATATATTTTTCAATATTCGTCAGTCGATGAAGCTGCTTTTTTAGCATTCTGCTCTTCATCCGAGATGGCACATTCTAGGATGAAATTAGTCAATGCTTGAGCTTTGATGGATGGCCGAGGTAGGTACTTAATGTCAAACTCACCTAACTCGATGACCCACTTGGCTAATCGCCCTGAGATCTTCGATCGATGGAGTATCGATCTGATGGGCTGACCGATGAGGACGGTAATGGTATGGACTTGAAAGTATGGCCACAACTTCTTAGATGATATTACGAGAGCATAGGCCACCTTCTCAAGCTTTGTGCATTTAGTCTCGGCATCATGGAGCACCTGGCTAACATAGTAGATTAGCTTTGCAGTTTGACTTCTTGACCAATGAGAACGGAGCTAATTATGGAGGGGGAAATGACAAGATACAAGTACTTCTCTGATTTCTGGCTTGTTGAGGAGTGGAGGTGAGCCGAGATATTTTTTTAGGTCGTCAAATACAGCTTGGCACTCCTCTGATCATTGAAAGTTTTTCATCTGTTTGAGAGCTTTGAAAAAGGACAAATTTCTTTCGATCGATCTTTAGAGGAATCTATTCAAGACGGCAATCCTTCTAGTCAGGTGCTGTATTTCTTTAATCGTCTTCGGTGGCTTCATTTTCTGAAGAGCTTAAATTTTTTCTAGATTTGCCTTGATTCTTCATTGAGACATCATGAAATCGAGGAATTTGCCAGAGGTGACACCGAATGCGCACTTACTGGGGTTGAGCTTCATTCAAAATCACCGTAGTACGGCGAACGACTCTTCAAGATCAGCAATGTGATGCTCAGTAATCCGACTTTTGATCAGTATATTATTGACATATATTTTTATATTTCTGTCGATCTACTCCTTAAAGATCTTGTTAATGAGCCATTGATTAGTCGCCCCCACATTGTTAAGACCGAATGGCATGATCTTCTAGCAAAAAAAGTCTCGATAAGTAATAAAAGAGATTTTCTCCTCATCCTCGAGGGTCATCCGGATTTGATTATATTCGATGAATGAATCCATAAATGATAGGAGCTGATGTCCCGAAGTCGCATCCACCAACTGATCAATGCGGAGCAAGGGATAACTGTCCTTTGGGCATGCCTTATTGAGGTCAGTGAAGTCAATGCACGCACGCCACTTCTCATTGGCTTTAGGGATGAGGATGACATTGGCCAACCATTCTGGATAATACACTTCTCGCACGAACCCTACTTTCAAGAGTTTGTCCACCTCTTTCTGTATGGCCTTCTACCGATCAAGAGTAAAATAAAGTTTCTTTTATATAATTGGATGATGTTTTGGATCCATATTGAGCTGATGCACCACTATCTCTCGATCTATGCTAGACATATCTGAGGCCGTCCAAGCGAATACATCAGCATTGGCCCGTAGGAAGGAGATGAGGTGCTGACGATTCTCTTCACATAAATTTGAACCGACCCACACCACTTTATTTGAATCTTCGCCAATGGGTACTGATATTAGGTCTTCCACGGGATGTCCCCTTTGTTCAGTTTTCTCATCCCGAACATCGGGCTCATCCGTCAACTATTCTTTGGGTGTTGTTCCTCGCAGGGTCACCATGTAGCATTCTTTTGCAAGTTACTGGTTTCCCCAGAGCTCACCAACCCCATGTGGAGTAGGAAACTTCACTATCAGCTGATAGATCGACACAATAGCTTAAAGTGTGTTAAGTCCAGACAAACCTAAGATAGCATTGTACATAGATAGACTTTTTACTACAAAATAATTTATTTGTACAATCGCTTGTTTTGGAGCTTGTCCGGCTATAGTGGTCAATGGGATGGTTCCTTCTACTAGGATCGTAATATTCGAGAACCCAATCAGAGGGATAATCCTCTTCATCAATAGCTCAGAATTCAAGTTCATATGAACAAAAGTATCATAAAATAAGATATCAACTGAGCTTTTATTATCAATCAAGACTCGATGTACATCATAATTTATAATATTTAAAGAAAGAACTACAGGATCATCATGGGGATACTTTACTCTATCTAGGTCAGCTTCAGAGAAAGTAACCTCACCTCTAATCTTCATTTTTTTTATCTCCTTATCTTCAGCTGGGCTTAGATCTAAGGTGCACCGATCGAGCTGCCCCACAGAGATCATATGGATCTCTCCTGCTACTGGTTGGTCTCTATGGGGGTTTTCCTATCGAGTAGGCTCGCTGTGTTGATTCCTCGAGATCTGACGTTCGTCAATACATCGATGAAGACATCCACATCGGATCAGTACCTTAATTTTCTACCTGAGCTGCCAGCATTCTTCTATGTCATGACTGTGATCACGGTGGTATCTACAGTACTTCCTTGAATTTCTCTTGCGTGCTGAGGTGACCATCTTCCTTGGATGGAGTAGCTCTTCTTGTCGTTCTATCTCTATGAGCATCTAAGCTCGGGGGGTGTTGAGTGGAGTGAAGTAGTGGAACCTCCACAGAGGAGACTTGCGTTGGCAAGGCGGTACAGGAGATTTAGGTCGATTGCTCCGAGGTGGGGTCTGAGATCGACGAGGCTTAGATTCTGGGCATCGGTGCTGCACTCATCGAGAGTCTTTTTTCTTTTGATAAGAGCTTTGATGTGATGTTTGGCCAAAGATCTCCCCTTGCTGGTCCCAAGCTTCATCGATCTAGGCATAATTTTTAGTCCGCTCCAACATTTTAGGGAAGTCTTTTGGATAATTCAAGTTGAGCAAGTAAAGGAGATCATTCTGCTGAAGTTCGACCTTAAATATGGTCATCGCCATGGATTGATCCAAATTCCACACCTCCAAA